>NW_026863662.1:0-133346 GCF_026571515.1 Ruditapes philippinarum | reverse complement strand
AAAAATAATAGAAACGTTTATTTTTTTTTTTTTATACTTGAAACTTGAAACTTGAAAACTTGATTTAACGCCTATTTCTACATATAGAATACATATTCAATGGCGTTGTACAGCTATATACCTTATATGGTGCTACTCCCAGTGTTAACAATACACACATACTCCCAGCAGTGCGACGGTCACAGTGATTGGGTCAATCCCCACCAACATGTAACAATCTTACACCCTGCACCCCTGCACATGATAACACATGGGCTAGACTTTATTATATTATTGTACAATGAAAATAATAAGAACTGATAGAAATATACAAACATGCACAAAACAATTAGGAACAGACAATGCCTTCAGCGTCCACTTAAAAAAAGTGCAAAAAAGTCCTTGAAGTAAAATGACTTCAGTTGTCTTTTTGAAAATTTCAACAAAGATTCACATTTTCTCATATTAATTAGGTAGTTCATTCCACAATTTTGGTCCTTATCGTGCTAAAAGCTCTGTCAGAAAAAGTCCTCTTCTTATTAAAAGGAAACAACATAACAACCAACAGAGGATTTCAGATGATCTTAAGGTTCGTTTTGAACTTGATGAGACAAAAGCTCTATTTAAATATGATGGTGCGTTTCCTACCGAACAGTTATACATGTATGTCAGTATTTACTATTCAAATGTTAATGAATAACAGGTTTTAAAATTGTAATTTTATATTCATTTCAGAGTAATTCAAACCATATTTAGTATGGCAAGAGAAAACAAACCCAGCATTATATTTATAGATAAAGTGGATGCTTTAGGCGAATCTCGAAGAGAAAACGAGTTGGACTCTGCTCGTTAGAATAAGATCAGAGTTCCTTGTACAAATGCATACAGGGGACCAGGACGGTAATGTTTATAAGCTGCATAAACTGTTTTACGTTTTCAGAAGCATTGAAGTATTGAACATGGCCTCGTCAAAACTGATGATGTGGAGACAGGATTGGCTCTATTCTGGTGGCAAAGGCGATTTCGCTTCAAGCAGATTATAACATTAGATCAAGCAAAGTTTAAATAAATTCTATTAACCAGTTTTCATTCTGCTATTTGATAGTGCTTGTGATATTAGTATAATTAAAGAATACACTTTTAGGCCCGGTTTACTCGTAGATCTGTTATCTATCTTCTTTAAATGGCATAAGAAACTTTGAAAACGTAATACATGTTTAACTGCTGTAAAAAGATAATCTTTCTGCGTTTCTGTATTTCTAATTTTCTCCTGTGTACAATGTGGCATGTAATAGGTCATTACTTCTCGTATTTTAACATTTTCAGTTACGTCTTGGTCAGCTACGGCATGACAAAAATGAATGAAAATATGTAAGGCTTTGTATTGTTATATTAACTGTATAGTCGAACATATATTGTAGGTGTTTTAGTATTAGGAGCAACAGATAAACCATGGAATTTGAATCCTGCAATCCGTAAAAGGTTTGAGAAACGTATCTATATTCCACTACCGAAGGCACCAGCCAGGTTACTTATATTTAAATTAAGCCTTGGCTCCACCCCAAACTCTCTCACCGATGAAGATTTCAAGTACGTCCACTTTCACTTTCTGTCTTTCTATCTTTGACAAGGTTTAGCTTGTGAAATGTTCATTTTGTCTAGAATATTTAGAAACATTTTATTTACCTGCTGGTTTGTGAATTATTTTGAAATTGACCTTGTATTTATGATTAAAAGAGTATTGTTGGCATAACCAAAAATTCAGTTATATTCATAACTCGCTTGTATATATTTTAAACAGACAGCTGGGATTGAAGTCTGAGGGATATTCTGGTGCAGATGTTAGTATTGTTGTGAGAGATGCACTCATGCAGCCAGTACGTAAAGTACAAACTGCTACACATTTCAGAAAGGTATATATTCTTATCTTTTCCTTTAAGGCGTGTCTTGATGCAATCTGCAAGGGTTTATATTTTGACAGTTTATAGCACGTTTTACCCAGACTTTGGTATCACGTTTTGTTCAATATTAAAATGAATAATGATAAATTCATTTAAGGTACGAGGTCCATCTAGAGACAATCCAGATGAAATAGTTGACGACCTTTTGACCCCGTGTTCA
Organism: Ruditapes philippinarum; assembly: GCF_026571515.1. NCBI lineage: Eukaryota > Metazoa > Mollusca > Bivalvia > Venerida > Veneridae > Ruditapes > Ruditapes philippinarum. The sequence continues at coordinate 131,246 of NW_026863662.1, read as the reverse complement.
CCCGATGCACCTGATGCAATGGAAATAAACTGGACGCAAGTGGATGGACAAAAACTGTCGGAGCCTGTTGTCAATTTGGTATACTTGATTTTCTTTATATTTCACTTAAGGTTATAAGTCTTGTGCTCTGTCTTGTGCGCTGTCTTGTTTTTGTTTGGGGTCCGTCTGGGCTCCTTGCCACTGGTTCTTGTTGCTTGGTCGTATGGGGGTTGCATTCATTGAACGCCGCCTTTCCTTGTTGATCTTGTTTATTATATGTTCTTAAGTTTCCCAGGACAGAAGCTTATCTTATTAAATAGTTTTCACATTTACGCAAAGCCGATATTAAATTCTCATTTAGTAATGTTTAATCCTTACCATGAGCATTGAATATTGTATTCACCCGAAAGCAGTCTAAAATCAGTTTAACTTCCTGTGAAATTTACAGGGAATAATTGAATATCAGTAGAATTTTCATTGGTCATTTTAAAATTACAAACTGAAATCTGGGAATCTCATTGGCCATTCTAAAATTGATAAAATGATACAAAGGATCTTTCTGAAATAGTAGGCGTCTTATTTATAATAAATCTAAACGAACTTTCTTCTTATGTTTCTCTGATTTTGAATTTCTTTCATTTTCTAGTTAAGTATTTCAGTAATTTAAGTTCTGTTATGGACTTAATTTCATATATTTTAAATATTTGATTTCAGAGTGATATCTTAATGTCACTGCAAACACAGAAGGCAACTGTAAATGTCGATGAGTTGAGAAAACACGAAGAATTCACACGTGATTTTGTTCTAGAAACTGGCATTGGTGGAAATTTCTATGTTATAGACAATGTAGAGTTGTAACATTTATTAGAAGACCAATTGGATCTTTTGTTATAATTTTTACAACGAGCACTTTATTAATAAGGAAATCTATGTTCTTGTTTTACTACAGTAAGGCCATTTGTTTAATTATTATTATTTGCCATTTGTTCATTTCAAATATATGATAATCACGATGGGCAATTTCCCTTTGGCTGTGCGTCCTCCATACTTTGATTAGAACATATTATTTAAACATTTTTTTGTTATAAAAATATGTCATATTGAGGCGAAGTGCAGCTCTTCTTTTCTTTTTTAGTTATTCTCATTTGGTATTTTTCTTATTTAAATTTTGTTTAAACCATTACTCTAAGGTACCAACCTTATAGATGCAAAGATGCGAGGTGTCATCAGTTAGTGATGCAATACATAGGAACTGTTACTCTCTGCTTGTTAACGTTTAAGCTTTTACCCTTGTGTCATTTAAGAAAATGGATTATTAAAGGAAAATAGCCTTTTTTCATGCTGTTACTAAGATTGTGAAACTCGGCATGACTTTATATTCTAATGAAGAAATGTTCTATTAAAATCCGAATTTCTCTCCTTTTTGACTAATGGACTATTGTAGTTATAAGATTTTAACAGGGTTCAATTTTAGTGATAAACTAGATCTAATTTTTACTTTGACATGGACGTTCATATCAATAAGGATAAAAAACATCATACATAACTCGTAAACCCTTAAATTAAAGTAATTTTAAACGTTAAAATCTTAACAAAATGAACATTTTAAACATGCAGTGCATTTATAACAACTTTCCTTTACATAGAAGAAACTCCAAACCAAGGCTGATCAGTGTACGATGGATGTTATTGTAAGCATGCTTCAGATGAAATAAAATATCAAATTGAAAAAAGTTATCATGATACTAATTTTCAAACGTTTCGTTAATGATTAATCGGTCATTTATAGTCAGACATAGCCATGAACTTAAAAATAAAACCAGAACGATGAACTTAAGACTGGGATAGAATGCTAGTAAACTGTGAACCAAGATGTCTCAATAAAGTTCCTCTGCAAATTTGTACATTTTCTTTATTTCGTTTCATACACAAGAAATAGTAATGTACCTAGTCGTCCATCCGTATGTTAGCTGTTTCATGTTCGGTCTGTATTTTAGTCAACTGGTGAAAGGATATTGAATCGTCTTGACAGAATTGTTAACCATAATTTATACAATATACAGAGCGAAGGTTTTTACATCCTCAGGTCAAAGTCACAGTTTAAATGAATTTCAAAATTCCTTGTCTACTCTGTATCTTTTGAACCGGTAGAAAGAAATTAAAACGGTTTTGTATAAATATAACATGAGACGATGCCTATAGCGCTGGTTTGGGTTTCCTTAGATCGAAATTCACCCGCCCCGGGGATCACTTATATTTAAGTTTTATCTAGGCACACATTTAAGTTTTATTGTGTGTTTTGACATTTACAAAACTACAATGCATAGAGTTTAGATATTAAGCATGTGGCATCGCAATATTGACCAATACAAAACTGATATGAATCATGCCTTTTTGCCAAAATTGGCTTGTCCCCTTGGTCACTTGATTTATATACACTTATATAGATAGGTAAAGCACATCTGAGACTTAATATGTCTCAATGCCTAGAGCTGTATACCGGATAATTAAGATAAAACGTGTTTCAGTATCTTGATTGGGTGTCTCTTATAGAAAGATTATTTTTGATTACTCAAACAAGTTTACAATCGGGCGTACATTGCCCCGCCTTTGGGGTGCTCTTGTTTATGTATTGGTACCACACAACCTCTTTCCAGAGTTCATGAAACATGCCAGATTCTACAATATTATTAAAGAGCTCTGTGATATGACAATATAAAATATCATTTGGTTCTAAAAACGGTTATCTATTCCTATCGCTTTATTTCTTTAAAGCACAAAAATTGCCTTTTAAAAAGGTACTTTCTTTAAAGTAGTATTTCTATCTAATCCTGTAAAAATCCATCCTAGAATGTACCGTACCGTCACCTATTGGTACACTGCTTAGTGCAAAATATTAATTATCGTGATAGAACGTGTATTATTTGAATTTCTTTATTGTCGGCTGAATAAACACAAGAATATAACATAAAAAATAGATATTTAAAATTATAGATGATTATTCATGCAAAAAATTGTTCTTCCTGGTGTATACGTTTTGTATACATGTTACCTATAGGGATAAGGTATGCCGTGTTTTGAATACCGAGACATTAGAGGATTGCAATAAATTTACGTTAAAGCATTTAGATTTTTATTATTGATTTCAACAATGTGGATACTATGAGAAATAATGAGTTACACTACAGGAAAGGACTCATTTGGTGTAAGTTTTGGGGAGACAGCATTAAGTGTAAGTAAAATAACTGCTACTATTTTACCGAAAAGGAAGTAGGAAATGTTTTTTTACATGTAAATAATGTCCACCTTGTAATATAGTAACGCAAGAATGCGAAAATAGCACTTGAATTATGTAATAGCAAGGTAGAATAGCGAAGTTATATGGCCGGCACGAGCACCACGTTATGTAAATAAATCAATACATATACTACTCAACTTTTGCTAAGCACCATAAGTTAATTTTTATATTATCACAAGTATCAAACAGATTTCTTTTCAATTATTGAAAATTCTGATTCAGCAATGTTTCAAGATAGTCCCCTGACATGAATCCGCGTTGACTAATCCGTTGCAACTCGTCCAGATAGCATCCCGACATTCTCATGTTTTTGATGGGGTGTACTATCACATGTCTTTTGTTATACTGTATGGAAAGCCATGGCTGTCTTACATTGTTCTTTTTCAATTTATTTAACCATTTGGATAATATACTAGTATAAGTTCGCTTCGACAATATATGAATTGAAAACACCTTCTTATTAAACCGGAAATCATTATATAAATCCTATGTACAATATATGAAACCATTCCGTCAGTGTATGAAACCGAGGTAGCAATATATAAGTTGATTTTCTCAATATATGATACCAATTCTTCAATATATTGTAGTTTTGGGTTCCATGCGACACATGTTGAAAATTGCAATTTTTTTACTAAGTCAAGGGCAATAACTCTAAAAATACTAAATAAATCCACACGAAAATACCCAGGTGCACAACTGCACATGCTTATCAACATCCCTGTAAAGTTTCATGGCTCTTGTTCAAATACTTTTTTGAAGTACGTGCGACACAAGTTGAAAATTGCAAAATTTTACTAAGTCAAGGGCAATTACTCTAAAATACTAAATAAATTCACACGAAAATACCCAGGTGCACAACTGCACAGGCTGATCAACATTCCTGTAAAGTTTCATGACTCTAGGTCAAATACTTTTTGAGTTACATGCGACGAATGGACGGACGGACAAGGGTAAATGTAAATGCCCCCCCCCCTAAAGTGGGGAAAAAAATCATAAAAATAAGAAGATTAGCATAGCTTCACGTTGAATGAAAGGACATTCTAGGTAAAAAGATATCCAAAATTGCTTACCGAATTGATAAAGTAAGTTTTTGACAAAAATCAACAAAATTAACAAGTTAATTAGACAAAAACATACATGAACAAAATATGGCAGTTTTTGATTTCTTAACAATATACATGTACGATGACCCAAAAAGCTATGGAATAAAACACATACTTTTTTGTTCTCTACTACTAGTATGTGTTCTATCATCAAATATCTTCTTCAAATTATAGAAAGCTATTGAGCTTGTAACAAATGCGACAGAAGAAGATAAAAAGAAAAATTATGACGAAGCCTTAAAGCTGTATGAGCATGGAGTAGAGTATTTTCTTTATGCAATCAAATGTGAGTAGAAATATGATTTTTATCTTTACGTTTGCATCAGAGATTGCTGGGGCTATCACTAATGTTTATTCACCCCTTTTGGAACGGTTTCGTTTACAAGAGCCACTACAAGCTTTGAACAGTATATAAACCTTTTATTATTGATTTCAGATTGAAGTTTTGTTTTTGTTTTAATGTCTCTTAATAGAGTGTATGCTTCTGAGTGTTAGAATGTAAAGCACTGTTCTGATACGAAGTTTGCTGTATGAAGTCCTTATTTACCGTATAAAATTAACAACGAGTTGGTTTCTATGAATTTCTAATTCCTTTAAAAAAGACATTTATTACTTTTAGTAATTGTTTTTATAATGTGTCTATAGTACAGATATCTCCTTAATCAATGCAAATCATGTGTGGTTAATCAGGTGTGTTGAGATCGTTAAGATCGTTGACTACAAACCACTTGCAATTCACCGTTGAGATTTCGAATTCTGTTAGGGATAGCAGGAAAATGTTCCAGAGATTGGGTTTCTTTCATGTGAGGAAGCTATTCAACTAGCTTACGGAAAATCTCCAAATGACCTCTACTTTGTTGGTTCGACGTGAAACCCAACCAATCAATACAAAAATGTAAATACTAAACTGGTTGATTAATTATTTTGTTAGATGAAGCACAGAGTGATAAAGCAAAGCAGAGTATAAGAGCAAAATGTATCCAATACCTAGACAGAGCTGAAAAGCTGAGTAAATACCTCAACCCAGAGAAGTAGAATACATTTATGTTATTATTACAAAAATATTGTTCATATTATTTAAAGCAGCTTTAAAATTTTGATTCAGATATTATTCTTTAAAGTAAAACATTTAGGACGATTAAATTGTTTTCAATACCAGGACCATAACGTCATTTTCTTCACTTTTGGTTGCTCCATTTGATTCAATATCACTTGCTATTTTGGCATGCTGTAAAATTTATAAATTGTAAGTATGATTAAAGTAAAAGCTTAGTTGCTTAATTAATGTAGTATATAATGTTATATGTAGATAAAACTGTCTGTCTTTTTTCAAATGAACTATCATTGAGCATTGCCACACCCTATTTGAATCCCTTCGAACAGAGCGTCAAGGGGTGCACTACCAGTAGTAAGATGTGTGAAGTTGGCGGCCAAGCGCCGCGAAGTTAATAGCTCAACGGCATGGCGTCCAAAAGCGGCGTGAAGTTCGGAGCTTCTTAACTTTATGAACGGTTACACAAAGTGTATCTGAGGTGCACTACATATTCACTTCTAATGCACTTCAATGTGCATATAAGTAGCAAAATCACACTGAGAGAAGTTTGTGTTTATTTTTTCTTTTTTAACAAGAGGCCCAGAGGCCAAACAGTCTAAAAAATTTAAAGTTGTTTTACACTGTCTTTTTATTAAGCTCACATCACAACCTGCCCATTTTGAAATTTTGTGGTCTCCCTCTGTCCGTCGTTGGCCGTCATTATCTTTTTATTTGTTTTTTCGAAAACCGATTAGTTTAAATTCTTGTAAAAAAAATATAAAACTGCTCTGACGTTCTTTTGATATTCCGACACGTTATGGAAAAATACATAGAGAAAGTTTTTGATTTTATCTTTTATGTGAAGCTAGCATTCCGGTTGCCTTAATTTTTAAAGTTTTTGAGATATTATAAAAAGAATTTAAAAGGCCCTTAATGAAGTTGTAAAGATTTTTCTTGCTATTTTGCAAAACCTCGCTTGTAGCAATTTTGACCAATTTCTCAATAAAACATAAATACTTTGTTATGATTTGTTTAGCAAGGGAACTTTTGTTCAGGATCATAGCAGAACCATCTGACGATGGAAAAAAAATGGTGTACAATTAAGATAATACGAAAGGTAACTTACAGGGTATGACAGAGCATGTATTGTAAATGACTGATTCCACTTCGTGTAATTGCAATGTAGCACTATTTGGTGAACTAACTATGTTTTATTACATCTTATATATTTAGAAAACCGTCTAACAGTGAAGATGAAGAAGAACGTGTCTTGTCAGGTAATAAAATTGTAGTAATTTCATTTAGTATAGTATTAAAAACGAGAATTAGAATGATAGAATTGACATTTTGCTTGATTTATTCCAAAGAGATTATTATAGTTTGTTGTTTTGGCATTGGTTTACTTTTTTGGGCATATATGAACTTAACGGACATCTTGTACCGGTAATGTTCATATTAAGTTCCATTGTATCTAATTTAATCTGTAAGACGCAAACGGTTGGTCGAGCATAAAGTTTATGTGAAATGTTATAATGTCATACAAAAGCACATCTCAGTTCTTTATCAAGACTTAACTAGATTTTACATCTTTTTTTTTACATTTTCCCTTTTTGAGCATATTTATACCCTATATGCAAACAATATTGAAACTATCAACTTCACGATTGATTTCTTTTATTAAAGCAAACTTAAAACAACTGCAGATAGATGTATTAAAATCAGAAAAAAGAAACAACGAGGCTGCAATCGAGAAGATCCAAGAAGAGACAAAGAAATTAAAAGAGGAAGTGAATAAATTGAAAGTGGAAAGAGATTTGTATCAGGTTAAAACTGACTATTACCAGTTAAAACTTCAGAAGTTGAAAGCAGAAATAAGTGTGGTGATTTTATCTTTTGTAACAGTGGTGATTTTATTTTTTGTAACTGTGACACTTGGTCATTTTTTATAGCAACAATGGAATCATACTCAATCACACCTTTGCGGCCATACATTAAAGTAATTACATGTAATACATAGAACGGCTACGTACGGTGTTTTGTCTAACCCATTATTTTTGCATAATTTTGGAGTTCCGTTATTAAATATTTACTTAAGGTACATTGTTATCCCAATATTATAATTTTCTTTAGTAAATTCCTTTGAACACAGGTTTTAATATGTAAAGGTGTTTCTTTTAGATTTGTATGTGTAAATAGTTGTTCAACATTTTTTGTCTTTTATAAATCGTATAGATTGGCAATATACATTCATAATGTATTTTATATGTATTTTATATGACGTTGTGTACAAAGATGAGACACTTAATAAACAAGTATTATATACTCTCAATATCAGTAGTCCCCATAAACGAAGTTTTAAAGAATATTCCGAACTGCGCATACGTCTGTTTGTCAATTCCATTCCATGTCTGTCCGTAAAATTTTATGTTTCCTCCTTGATTATTACTGTTAAAAAGACGCATATATTTATTTAATTTCTAGTGCCATCAATTCCAACGCGACTCGCATTTTCCCCTATAAACCAAAAGACTTGCATGGCGAGCTGAAGAGACTTTGTTTACACAGAAAACATTTTTGGGCTTGATTAATTTTTCTTCCTTTTTTTCCCCTAACATTTTCCGACTAAATGAAAAATGAACACCAAGACAGTCAAAAACAATCAACGATCTCTAGGATGTTACCCTCAAACTCTATACAATACCATTTTATTTACAAAATACAACATTTTTGTGTTTGCAGTTTTAACTTTCAAGTATTACAGTAATTATAAATTGCATTTAATACTTTTTGTAACACATTAGGACTTTCTGCTAAAATATAACCGTGTCATTGGCATAAAACAACATAAACAATTCAAGAAAACCTTCAAAATCATTTGTGCTTAAATGCGACATACACTATTAGACAGAAAATCTAATCCTTCGAATTTTCGAGAAGGGAACAAGTTAAAGTCTTGTAAGAACATTGAGAATACAACTTGGGATCAATTTTTTTAGAAAGTTACTGTGCTCACGACTATAATGTCATTTAACACAATTAAGGAAAGTTGTTTGAGTTTTTTTTTTAATTGAGATTGCATGGAGATTTAGGTCACTTGTTTGAGAACTTCATTTCTTCCATGTTTTACATCACTTTGCATCAGGAATAATGTTATTTTCATGGCACCATTTAGTTATCCTTTGATATAAAATGCTAGTAAACTATGTACCAAGATGTCTCAATAAAGTTATTCCTCTGTAATATTGTACATTTTCTTTTATACACAAGAAATAGTTATGTACCTGGTCGTCCGTGCGACTGTTAGAAATTTCATGTCCTGTCTGTATTTTATTCAACCGGTGAAAGGATATTGAATCGTCCTGGCAGAATTGTTATCCATAATTATACGATATGCAGAGCGAAGGTTTGACCTTCCTCAGCTCAAGGTCACAGTCAGTTTTCTTGTCCGCTCTGTATCTTTTGAACCGATAGAAAGAATTTAAATCGTTTTTGCAGAAGTATTACTTATTTTTGTAAAACGAAAAATTAACATTGAGGTGAACACATCATTAACGAAAAGTCGGAAAATATCATGTACGTAAGTTTTTACACTACAGACAGTGATCCATTCCGTTTCGGAAAATCTCGCCGATTATTCCTAGTAAGAGAAGCTTATCCGGACACTGACGGAAAAGGCCGCATAAAAAGACATCTCGCAACTTGTTTGGATATAGTCCTTTATGAGAAAACACATTTCAGTCTTTTGTAAAACTACAGAGTCCGGAGTTTCAATAGCTTTCATGTAGAATTGCCGTGTTGACATTTACAAAATTGATATAAATCATGCCCCTAGGGCCAATATCGGCCGATACCCAGAGGTATCACATTTTATATCTTGTATTATCTGAAAACTTATTTTAATCCTAACATGTGAAACTACAAAGGCAACAGCTTAGATACTTGCCATAATCAATTTGCAGATTTCTAGAATCGATATATTAATCATTGCCCTCAGTTAAAATGAAGCTCTGCCCTGGGATCACTTGCTTAGCAGGCTAATGTATAGGAAAACGCATCTTATCTTTTTGTGGATACCCACTATGCCTCTGTATTCTACATATTGCATTGCCTAGTAGACCTAGTATTAAAGTTTTAGGAATCATGCACCTGGGGTTAAATATGCCCCTACCCTTGAAAGTAATATTGTATTATTGTATCATAAGAATGGTTGAGATAAAACGTTTTTCAGTATCTTGGGTCTCTCTTTAACTGAAACATTTTTTTTGATTACTCAAACAAGTTTACATTCGGGTGTACATTGTCCCTCCTTTGGGGTGCTCTCGTTTATGTAAGGTACTACAAAACATCTTTTCCAGAGTTCGGGAAACATGCCAGATTCTATAATGCTATTGAATAGCTCTGTGATATGCAAAAGATAAAATATCACTTGGTTCTATAAACGACTATCTATACCAGTCGCTTTATTTCTTTTAAGCACAAAATTTGCCTTTTAAAAAGAACTTTCTTTAAAGTAATATTTCCATCTAATTTTGAGAAAAAAAACATGATTTAAATCTAAGCTTAAGATCAGGTTCGGGTTCTGACTGTAGTTTGCATCTCGGGGCCTTTGAAAAAGTTATTAAAATCCTGTAATCAATGCACCTGCTATATTCCTCGAGAGAGGTGGAGCCGAATTACAACCAACGGGGTGCGATACATGCTAGGATAAAGAAAAATTCTGCTATTCTTTTATTTTCACTTTAAATCCTTTTAAGACTTAAAAAAAGACCACTTCCCCTTGAAAACAAAGTAAGCAAACAAACAAAAACACCCCCCCCCCAAAAAAAAAAATAAAAATAAAAAAATACGCCAAACACAAAACAACAACAAAATACAACAATAATAAATGTTTAAATCTATGTCTTAGGAGTTTTTTCCCGTCATAAATTCACATTCAAAAATGTTTTCTTTTTTTCAAATAGGAATTATTAAAATATTTTTCCATCCTAGAATGTACCGCCCCCTATAGGTACACTGCTTCGTCACATAACCATTTATGAGTCGAAGCACATGCCACAGTGGTTTTACAATTATTTTTTCATGCATAGGAACGGGCATACCAGATGTCAAACTAATGTCGTGAAAGAAAAGACAAACAACGATTACAAAAAAGAACAAAAAAGAATAAAAAAGAAAAGAAAAATTAAACACAAAAAACAACAACAACAAAAACAAAAACACAAAGAGACATGGACGACACATGCATTCACACTCGTACTCATAACCGTATTTAATCAAAGGGCTGCATGCTCTGTGGTATTTTCTGATCTTTCCTGTATAAGTTTATTTTTATATACTATAATTCATCTTACGCAGCGACTGCGTTTAGATTTTTTTTTCTATAACTGTTTGAGATTGATACATATGGAATTTTGCATGCCTAGAGTTACATCAAAAAAATCATTTTTCATTTTTTTATGACAGCCACACTTTATCCTTGCATATCGTGGCTACTTTCTTAAAAAAAACTTTTAAAAAAAATGTTGCCTGGACTAGGATTTGAACCTTAGGCCTCTCACACCCTAAACGAGCGCGCTACCTCTGCACCACGGTGAAGTAATACGAATGTAGCTTGAATAAAAACAAATACATTATAATTCTAAAATTGAGAATTTCCATTTCGTGTTTATAATCCTTATTAATTTCGAGGTATTTTGTTCACGATAAACCTGTTGTTAAACACTGATGAAAATGATTTAGCGAAAATCTTCTCGCCAAAACAGCCCGACATGTATATATTCCACTACTCGACAGTCAGATTTATTTGTGTACTACGCTCTGGAGTATTCGGTAATCGAAATAGCATTTTCATTGATTAAGCTTTACGGAAATAGTCGAACATTTTTCATTGGGTAAAAAAGATATTCATCCGCGAAATTTGTGATTGTAACCTCATATTTCTACTGATTAATCTAAACTTTTAATGCACTGTAATTCGTTAAATGTCTACATTAAAAATTATTCTTTCTTTTAAATTGCTGGTTTTTAAGCAGTTTTAAGTGAGAACTACTTTGTGTTGTTAGGTCTGTGAGGAAATTTTCTGTTAGACCGTGGATGTTAGCTTTGTATTTACTGATCTTGCGATCAGAAAATACAAAAATATAGTTTCAAAAGCATCAACATAATATAAAATCTAAAGCATGCTAGTGCCAAATATTATTTATCGTAATAACAGATAAGTTTATTAACAAACACGTGTATTATTATCGGTGGAGTAAACACAACAGTATAGCATAACATTAGATGTTTAGATTAGAATTCTATAGATGATCATTCATGCAAAGATTGTTCTTCCTGGTATGATCAAAGTTTTGTATTCAAGTCACCTATAGGGGTTAGGTATTCAGTGTTTATACATAGCGAGACTGGTTAACATAAGAGGATTGGAATACATTTCCGTTAAAGCATTTAGATTTTTATTGTTAATATTGATTTCAACAATGTGAATACTATGAGAAATAATTATGAGTTACATTGAAGGAAAGTCCTCATTTAGTGGAAGTTTGTCTGAGTTAAAATTAAATGTAAGTAAAATAACAGCTACTATTTCCAATTTTTGAAAATTTTGATTCAGCAATGTTTCAAGATAGTTCATTGACATGAATCCGTGTTGACTAATCCGTTACAACTCGTCTAGGTAGCATGGAAAGCATGCACCCAAATATTCTCATGTTTTTTATCGGAATGGCTGAAATGCAACTCGTTTATGCTCATAACAGCGCAGTGCGATTTTGTAAAGTAGTCCGGTTGGCATTACTCCGCCTCATTTCGGTTTACTATTTAGGGTCTACGAAGAAACGACTTGAAATTTAGAGTTTTATCCTTCACTCTTTGAGTTCTGTTTTGGGACAATCATGCATATGTGTAGATTCTTTTTGTCAGTTTTATACTGCAAATTTGGAGGTTTAAACAGTTATAAACAGGGGCGTAACTCGGCTTATAATGAGTGTGCGCCGAGTGCCGGTTTTGTGGCCGAAAGATCGCCAGAGACTTATATATCAAATATAGCTATGTGCAATAGCTAAGGATTTAGGGGATATTTAAGCTAATTGTACTACTATTGTCTTTATCTATAGTTATAAAAATAACATCAAGTACATATATTGAATGTAAGAAAAAAAGCACAAAGTCTAACATGTACACAGTTTTAAATAGTTAAAAAAAAGTTATTTGCTTTTAGAAAAACAAAACATAGCCAGATATCTCTCTTGTAAAAAGATGGGTTTTATATCCTTTATGTAACAAGTTTAGTTTTATCTTTGTTATTTTCTTTTGTTTCACCATAACTTAACATGAGATATAATCAAGGAAAATATGCTTTAAAATGATCTGTATGACTTTAATACAAACACAACAGCTTAAATGTTTAATGTAACGAGATTTTATTGTATTCGCAGCTAAAATGTAGTATCGCACGATCATTTAGCTTCCTTTTAATGCGTATTATGTCAATGTTGTAGACAATAAATATTGTCTTTAACATTTTTGTTCTCAACTCTAGCCTTTCAATTTCCATTCGAAATATTTAAGTTATTTCATTACGAAGTTAAATGCCATACGCGCATAAAGCATGTTGGTATAAACATAATTATATAGTCAATAATTGTATAATATATATATATAACTAACTTAAAAATAATATACTAATTTATCGTTACAAGGTAAAATATAACAAGACATTCCATAGAGCTAACTCACTCCCTTCCATTGTGCTGAAAACGCCAAGTTGCAAACAAGATCTTTATTTTGCATATAGATCTAGATGTAAAAAATGAAAAAAATGTTCACTGATTTGATTATTCTGAAAAAAAAATGATTGTAATATATTGGACAATTTCTTATCCTCATTTGGATTTTGAAGAGGTTTATTAGCATTATAACGGTTAACTCAAGCTGAAAAAATAGAAAATTCCAAAGAACTTGTTTATATCATATTTTTACTCTCTTTCTTAATTGAAGTTTTGATTGTGCATAAAAAGGTAACACATATTAGAATAAGGTAACATCCTAAGCATACCTGTAGAATCAATCAGCAGCTAACAATATATTGATCGATCTACGCCCAAATTAATGATTTCATTTTTGAAATTTTATTTTTGAATTTTTTTCTTATATACGCCCGTGCGTATTGGCGTATTGGTAGGTACGCCACTGATAAAGATATTAAGGTAAGTGAATTCCTTATTATTTATGCTATTTTTGTTGGTTATCTTTCATGATATTTTGAATAACGTTGGAATCTTATCATTTTATCTTACTGCTTTTATATAAAAAAAAATGACAGGAGTCTAGGTCAGGTCATGGCAGATATGATTTTTAGGATACAATGTTTATTGCACTTGATTTGTATTTGTCATGGTCTTCATAGAAAAATTGTTAACTTTTTCAATTGATTCCATTAATTGCAAAATAAATAAATCACTGGTAAAGTCCAGACTGCAATGTAAATATTAAACAAGTGATAAAACAAAAGCTAATTTTACTACAGTATGAGACAAAAATGTAACTAGACACAAGAATATTTTAGCAATCTATTTATTTTAGCAATCTATTTTCAATAAAATTGTTATACAAACTCATTTGTCAACAGTTACAGTACAGTACGGTAGCCTTGTCATTTTTACTAATAAAATTTATAGCTATTAAATTTCAAGGCTACTCTACTGTATTGTAATTGTTGACATATAAGTTTGTATTACAATATTTAAGATTGGTAAAATATGTTTAATACCCCTGTGCAGTATGCTGCTTTTGAAATAATACAATAAATAGGCTGTTTTTGAAATACAATACCCCAAGAAGGTGTCATCATTATATAAATATTGCAACACATTTATTAATATAATCCTATAATTTATGTAGTTCCATTATAAATCATATTATATTCCCAGTACATATGTACTCATGAATACCATTACCATATATTGTACAAGGATATTTCTATCATTTATGATCCAGACTTTTTTGCTGATGAAATTTTTTTTTTTGGGGGGGGGGGGATTTTAGGTCATCCAACATACAGTGAAGATTCTCAACATAGTTCATTACAGTTTTAAAAGTTTTTGAATTTTAAATAGATAACCATCCACATGTTGCAAGACCACAAGGATAGGTAAGTTTTTATACCTGTTTATTTACTATGATTGTATACATACATGTATGTAAAGTGACCATTCTCAACCCTTGTTATCAAATAATGATAATGATAGATTTCCTGAATTGCAGTTGAAAACAAATTTAACTTGTTATCAATTTAACATTTTTAGAGATGATCATGAGATCTTAAAACTATTGTTTTAAAATTTAAAAACTCTGCAGGCCTACTGTAGTAAAAGGAACTAAATTTTAAGTTTAAATTAAGAAATAATGCTGCATTGTGATATATTCAAAATACTCTTTCATTTTATATGTATTGAAAATAATGTTAATATTAAAGTATATACTGTATACATAATTTTCAGGACACATAGATATTTAATCTATTTGCTGGTGAATGTACTAAACTATTGTTGGAAATGAGGCAAAATGTGTGACATCTATGTTCTATTGAGCAGTAAAAAAGAGGATCAATTTGTATTATCTGTACAGTATTGGTCAAGATAAAGAAAAAATTCATTTGGGTAAGTATGTAATGATTTTATCATATCTATATTTATTCAGTATTCCATATTAAATTTCCTTTATTTGATGAAATAAAAAATGAGGTGTCATCATCACAATACATGTATATAATGTAGATTTAGATTATTTTGATCATGTTAAATGCTACATGATATATAGACTTTAATATATTACACAAGAACTTATATGAACCTAATAGCTGTGCAATATCATACAACAATGTACTTGTAGTTTATATCTGTTCAGTCAAATCATCATATACAATTCATTGTTTCATTAAGACTTATTCCAGATTTTTTTTTCAGGATGGCATGTGAGAAGTCAATGACTTGTCTATGTTTGACAGTATGCCAAAGGTGAATTAGTGAAAAAGCTGAATACTGCAGTGGCAGATTCAATAGTATTTTTACTTGATTGTAAAACAAGTTTTGCAAGTTTATAAATCACTTTCTACTCAATAACTGGAGGCATAAGAGTAAACATGATTGATGTTACCTTGTTTGGCTCAAACCCACAAACTGGATGAGAACTTTGCAAGACTAGGTTGCCAAGTACAAAGACATAAGTTAGCTGTCATTTGTGACTTTCCATGTGTTTGCAAGAATATGGTTTTAATATCTGTAGATGTTTCTAAATTCAAAATTTCACTGTTCTCATATTTAAATGTTGAATTCCGCTTAAGCAGGTGCTAGGGGGTTGGGTGGTAACTTACACTTTCCATTACCGTCCATGAACAAACTCAATAAAACCGAGCCTGAAACATTGTCAATTTTGTTGTTCTTGGCATTCTTTGGGGATTCTGTTCGTCTATATTTAATAATTGTTTATAGAAATTATTTCAATTAAAGAATATACTAATTTGTTAATTTATTCATATTATACAGTTTAAAAAAGACTGAATATGATTACACAGTCAATATCTGTAACTGAAAATATAGTCAGGAAAATAGTGCAAACTCTGAAAGACCTTTAAGGTTATTGTGAATAGAGATATTTAATATGGTTTACTTCTATGAAATGCCATTATTATTTTTAATTATACAGTTTTTATGCCACCGCAGCATCAGTGATGCGGTGGCATATAGCGATTCACCTGTGTGTGTGTTTGTGTGTTATATAGATTATATAGTGAACTTAAAAAATCTTCTTGTGAAAAACCAATAGTCCAATTTCAACCAAACTTGACAAGTTGTTCAAAGAATTTCATTCCATGCAGAAATCTGGTTGCCATGGCAACCAAAAGGAATTATAAGGATAAATTTAAAAATCTTCTTGTAAAGACCCACAAGGCCTAGAGCATAGATATTTTGCATAAGGCATTGTCTGGTAGACCGCTACCAAGATTGTTCAAATTATAGCCCTTGGCTCAAAATTTCACTCGCCCCAGGGGTCATTGATTTTCACTATATGTACATATAGTAAAAACTTAAAATACCTTCTTGTCTGAAAGTACAAGCTTAGAGCTTTGATATTTGGTATATGATATCATCTAAATGTACTCTACCAAAGTTTTCAAATTTTGCCTCTAGTGTCTAGTGTCTAGCCCCGCCCTGGGGGTCATAATTTTTGTGTCGCCTTAAAAAAGGCAACAAATAGGGGTTACTTTTGTCGGCGGCATCGGTGTTGTTGTCGGTGTCGGCGTCGGTGTCCCCTTAAGCTTGTCCGGAGCATAAGTCAGTCATTATAAGTCGGATTAACTTCAAACTTGGTATGCATGCTTCTTATAATGACAGGAAGTGCAGTGCACAAGAACTGGTACTCTGCATTTCTTATTTTTAGAGTTATTGCCCTTTGTTAATTTTCATACGTTATTTTTGTCCGGGCCATTTCTCCTTAATTATAAAATCTATGGACTTGAAACTTCATAGGATGATAGATCTCATTAACCCTTTCCCCCATGAGCATATTGTGAAAAATGGCCATTTTCACTCCTCTTACAAGTTCAAACTGCTATGAAACTATAAAAAATGCTTCAATACTAATCAAACTTGGCACAAATGTTGACTGGACCATTGCCTTTGTAACGACATGCTCAGTCTTAAATTTCCTGTTACCATGGCAACGAGGGGACATCTCAAAATTGCCAAAAATCACTATTTTGCCTCGATTTTTTCCATCAAAATTTATTTCAAAGTGCTGTAACTTCTCAAGGGATTGAGATAGAGTCAAAGGCTTTTCAGCGTTGGTTACACGTTACCTTATGATCGACCTGGGGTCATTTTAAGCCTCTCACAAGTCCAAAATTTTCTTGGCGATGAGGGGGACTCCGCCACCCTTCAAACCCCCCAAACAGAAGGGGGCACATCCCCCTTCTGGCAACCCCCTGATGTATCTTTTGGATGGGGGGCGGCGCCGAAAAAGTGCTCACTTTTTTTAGCAACATTTCTCAAACGAAAACATGTGTTTGGGGCCCAAATAGGACATTTTCCACTATTTCAGGCCTAAAAAAGGGGGGGGGGTCGAAAGTGCGTTGTTTCGCATATATATGAGGTAAAGGGTTAAGAAGAAGTGTAGTGCACAAGAACTGGTACTCTGCGCTTCTTAATTTTTGAGGTATTGCCTTTGTTAATTTTCATACTTTATTTTTTTCCGGGCCATTTCTCCTAAAGTATAAAAGCTTTAGACTTGAAACTTCATAGGATGATAGATCTCATTAAGAAGAAGTGAAGTGCACAAGAACTGGTACTCTGCATTTCTTATTTTTTGAGTTATTGCCCTTTGTTAATTTTCATACTTTATTTTTGTCCAGGCCATTTCTCCTAAAGAATAAAAGCTATGGACATGAAACTTCATAGGATGATAGATCTCATTAAGAAAAAATGCAGTGCACAAGAATTGGTACTCTGCATTTCTTATTTTTTGAGTTATTGCCCTTTGTTAATTTTCATACTTTATTTTTCTCCAGGCTATTTCTTCTAAAGTATTAAAGCTATGGACATGAAACTCCATAGGATGATAGATCTTATTAAGAAGAAGTGCAGTGCCCAAGAACTGGTACTCTGCATTTCTTATTTTTTGAGTTATTGCCCTTTGTTAATTTTCAAATTTTATTTTTGTCCTGGCCATTTCTTCTAAACTATATTGTTCACAAGGCGACACATCCGACTCGCTGATTCTAGTTCCTAATATATATATAGTAAAAACTTAAAAAATCATCTTCTCTAAATTGACAAAAGGCTAGAGGTAAGATATATTGCATGAAACATTGTGTAGTGAACCTCTACCAAGATTGTTCAAATTATAGCCCTGGGGTCAAGATTGGCCCTGCCCCGGGGGGGGGGGTCATTGATTTTCACTATGTACATATGTACATATAGTAAAAAATTAAAAAATCTTATTGTCTGAAGGTACAAGGCTTAGAGCTTTGATATTTGGTATATAATATCATCTATAGGTACTCTACCAAAGGTGTTCAAATTTTGTCTCTAGTGTCAAAACTAGCCTGCCCAGGGGTCATAGGTTTTCCTTACATGTATATAGTAAAAACTTAAAAAAATCATCTTCTCTAATTGACAAAGGCTAGAGGTTAGACATTTTGCATTAAACAATGTGTAGTGAACCTCTAGCAAGATTGTTCAAATTATAGCCCTGGGGTCAAAATTGGCCCTGCCCCTGGGGATCATTGATTTTCAGTCACTATGTCATAAAGTAAAAAATTTAAAATCTTCTTGTCTGAAGGTACTAATCTGATAATAACAATTAGATAGGTAAGTGATCTATGCATTATGGCAATCTGTATAGAAACAAAAATATTGTGTTCCTACATTAATATAGAGTGTTGTATCAATGTGGTGGCTTGGCATTTTTTACAAATGCAATCTTGTTTTGGCATCATTTTTGTTACCACGGCAACCAAAAATACACTTTTTTGTAATCATTGCAATAAGGAATATATATGTTTTGCATTGTATTAATAATGTATATGCAACCATGTTACAGCTATGAGTTTTATAGAGGACTTACTTAAGTAATGATATTCACCTTAATCATAGAAAACTTACTGATAATCTGAGAATTTAAGACTTAAGTTTATATTCTGTTATTTAAAACATTATTAAGGGAAGAATGAAAAATCTATTTTTTTCTTTTTCTGAAAGGTCTTAAATCTGGTTGTCTTTAAATACATTAATTTGGTGATGAATTAATCATGTCAAATGCAATAATGTTGTATTTGAAGTATTTTTTTATATTTTTGTTGCCATGGCAACCGATTATTGTTTTATAGTTATTTTATAGTTTTTATATCATTTATTACATATTTCATACATAGATGAATGATAACTTTATATTTTGTTTATTTTATTATTCAAAACTATGGAATAATTTCTAGTTTATATATTATACCAATAAAAGTTTAAAATGTAATTTTTGTTTTTATGATGATATCATATAAATTAGAATATTTCGTAAAATACCAAGTATCTTTAAAAAATTATTGTTTCCAGCTATTCAACAAATGTTGTTCTACCCCAAACTGGTCATAACTCATTTCTGCCCAGAGTCAATTGAAGAGTGCAACCTGTTTTTTGTAGACGTCTTTATACACTTGACATATCAAATACTAGAGTGCAACCCATTTATGCACATGCATATATACCCAAACTAAATCCTATATAAGAGTGCAACCCGTTTTAGCACACACCTATATACCCTAATGGATTCCGTTTAAGAGTGTAACCCGTTTTTGTACACACCTGTATACTCAAAAAAGAGTCTATATTAGAGTGCAACCCGTTTTTGTACACATCTATATACACTTGATATATACAATTTAAGAGTGCAACCCGTTTTTGCACACGTATAAATACCGTATATAGATTATATTTAAGAATTCAACCTGTTTTTGTACATACATAAACACGTTAATAAAAATAAATTAAAGAGTGTTACCCGTTTTACACATACAAATATACCTTAAATGGCTTCATTTTAAGAGTGCAACCCGTTTTTGCACACAGCTGTATACCCTAAAAACAGTTAATATAACAGTGTAACCCGTTTTTGTTCACATCTATATACACTTGATATATGCACTAAAATAGTGTAATCCGTTTTTGCACACATAAATACATTGAAATGATTCAAGTCAAGAGTGCAACCCGTTTTTGTACACACCTATATAGCCAAAAAAGATTGTATATTAAATTGTAACCCGTTTTTGCACACACCTTTATACCGAAAGGAGATTCAAATCAAGAGTGCAACTCGTTTTTGTACACATCTATATACACTTGATACATATAATTTTAAGAGTGCAACCCGTTTTTGCACACGTATAAAAATCGTATATAGATTAGATTTAAGAATTCAACCTGTTTTTGTACATACAAAAACACGTTAATTAGAATAAATTATAGAGTGTTACCCGTTTTTGCACATACATATATACCTTAAATGGCTTCATTTTAAGAGTGCAACTCGTTTTTGTACACATCTATATAGCCAGAGTAGATTATTTTTAAGAGTGTTACCCGTTTTTGCACACAGCTATATACCTTAAATACCTTATATAGATTAAATTTAAGAATGCAACCCGTTTTTGTACACACCTATATAGCCAAAATAGATTGTATACATTGTATAAGTGTGTAACCCGTTTTTGCACATACCTTTATACCATAAATGGATTCAATGAAAGAGTGCAACCTGTTTTTGTACCTACCTATATAGCCAAGAAAGATTGTATATAAGACATAAGACTGTAACCCGTTTTTGCACACACCTGTATACACCAAAGAGATTCAATTAAGAGTGTAAGCCGTTTTTGCACATACAAACATACTTTAACTGGATTCATTTCAAGACTGCAACCCGTTTTTATACACATCTATATGGCCACAATGTATTCTTTCTAAGAATGTTACCCGTTTTGGCACACACGTATTTACCCTAACAACAGCTAATTTAACAATGCTACCCGTTTTGTACACATCCATACACACTTGCTAAACGCACTTTAAGAGTGCAACCCGATTTTGCACACGTACACATACGTTATATAGATTACATTTAAAAATGCATCAGGTTTTTGTACACACCTCTTTAACCAAATTAGATTGTATTTAAGTGTGTAACCCGTTTTGCACACCTATATACCCTAACAACAGTTAATTTAACAGTGTAACCCGTTTTTGTACACATCTATATACACTTGGTACCTGCATTTTAAGAGTGCAACCTGTTTTTGCACTCGTATCAATACTTTATATAGATTAAATTTAAAAATGCAACATGTTTTTTGTACACACCTTTATAGCCAAAATAGATTGTATTTAAGTGTGTAACCCGTTTTTGCACACACCTATATACCCCAAAGAGATTCAATTAACAGTGTAACCCGTTTTTGTACATACATACATACACGCACGCACGCACGCACATACACACACACATACACACATACACACATACGTTAAATGCATTCAATTTCATAACATAAGAGTGTAACCCGTTTTTGCACACAAAATGCATTGAATTGGTTCAATTTAAGAGTGCAACCCGTTTTTGTACACACCTATATAGCCAAAGAGATTGTATATAAGAGTGCAACTCGTTTTGTAAACATCTTTATACACCTCATACATGTAACTTTAAGAGTGCAACCCGTTTTTGTACACAGGTATATAACCAAAAAAAAAAAGATTGAGTATAAGAGAGTAACTCGTTTTTGTACAAATCTTAAATACACTTGATACAAACAATTTAAAAGTGCAACCCGTTTTTTGCATAAGTATAAATACCTAATATAGATTAAATTTAAGAATGTAACCCGTTTTTGCACACATCAATTTACCCTAAAGATTTTCAATTTAAGAGTGTAACCCGTTTTTGTACACATATGTATACATTTGATACATACAATTTAAGAGTGTTACCCGTTTTTGTACATACATATATACCCTAAAGAGGTTCCATTTAAAGCTGCACGCCTCCAGATGAGCCAAAATATTTCAAGAAAATGAAAATTGAGAAAAATGTACTAATATTTCAAGAAAGGTAAAAACAATCAAGATCAATGTTAAAGTTTACATGTTATTTGCGATTTAAGACTGATTTTGCAGTATTTTATCACCATATTTCTACTGCGTTACTAACGCAGTAAGGGCTTTTTTGCACATTTTGACCTCTTTTTGGTTATTTGCATGGATTGTAAGTGCCAATTGCAATATGTAAATAACTTTATTTGTTCACCTCACAATATTTTACTGTCAAATACATTATCAAAATTTTCATGAAATTTAACATGAATCTGGAGGCGTGCTGCTTTAAGAGGGCAACTCGTTTTTGTACACATCTATATACATTTGATAATTACAATTTAAGAGTGTAACCTCTTTTTGTACACATCTGTATACACTTGTTAATTACAATTTAAGAATGTAACCCGTATTTGGACACATCAATATAGCCTAAAGAGATTCAATTTAACAGTGTAACCCATTTTTGCCCACATCAATATACCTTAAAGAGATTGAATTTAAGAATGTAACCCGTTTTTGCACATACCTATATAAGTTTAAGAATGTAACCCGTATTTGTACATATCTATACACATTTGACAAATACAATTTAAGAGTGTCTTAAAGAATCTCTTGATTGATGTGGGCAAAAACGGGTTTATTTCTTAAATTGAATCTCTTAAGGCTATATTGATGTGTGCAAAAACGGGTTACATTCGTAAAATGTAATTATAAATGTATATGGATGTGTACAAAAACGCGTTGCTCTCCTAAATGATTCTATTTAGGGTATATTAATGTGTGCAAAAACGGGTTACATTCTTAAATTGTAATTATTAAATGTATATAGATGTGAACAAAAACGGGTTACATTCTTAAATTGTAATTATCAAATGTATATAGGTGTGAACAAAGACGGGTTACATTCTTAATTTGTAATTATCAAAATGAAATGTATATAGATGTGAACAAAAACGGGTTGCCCTCTTAAATTTAATCTCTTTAGGGTATATATGTATGTACAAAAACGGGTAACACTCTTAAATTGTATGTATCAAATGTATACATATGTGTAGAAAAACGGGTTACACTCTTGAATTGAATCTCTATACGGTATATAGATGTGTACAAAAACGGGTTACACTCTTATAAACAATCTTTTTTGGCTATATAGTTGTGTACAAAAACGGGTTGCACTCTTAAATTGAATCAATTCTCAAAGTATTTATATGTGCAAAAACGGGTTACACTCTTAAATTGAATCTCTTTACGGTATAAAGATGTGTACAAAAACGGGTTACACTCTAATAAACAATCTTTTTTGGCTATATAGTTGTGTACAAAAACGGGTTGCACTCTTAAATTGAATCAATTTAATGTATGTATATGTGCAAAAACGGGTTACACTCTTATGTAGAGTCTATGTTGGCCATGAAGGTGTGTACAAAAACGGGTTGCACTCTTAAATTGTATGTATCAAGTGTATATAGATGTGTACAAAACAGCTTGCACTCCTCTATTGAATCTCTTTACGGTATAAAGGTGTGTGCTAAAACGAGTTGCACTCTTCAATTGTATGTGTCAAGTGTATATAGATGTGTACAAAAACGGGTTGCACTCTTGAATTGTATAAAGGTGTGTGCACAAACGGGTTACAGTCTTATACCCATTTTTTTGGCTTTAAAGGTGTGTACAAAAACGGGTTGCACCCTTAAATAGAATCAATTCAATGTATTTATGTGTGCAAAAAACGGGTCACGCTCTTATGTAGGGTCTATTTTGGCCATGCAGGGTGTACAAAAACGGGCTGCGCTCTTAATTGAATCTCTTTTGGTTATATAGGTGTGTGCAAAAACTGGTTAAAGTCTTTATGTCAATGTTAATATCGATCTTTTTTGGCTATATAGGTGTGTACAAAAACGGGTTGCACTCTTAAACAGAATCCATTTAAGGTATATAGGCCTGTGCAAAACGGGTTACATACTTATATACAATCTATTTTGGCTATATGGTGTGTACAAAAACGGGTTGCATTCTTAGATTTTACCTATATAAGGTATTTATACGTGTGCAAAAACGGGTTGCACTCTTTAAGTGCATCTATCAAGTGTATTTAGATGTGTACAAAAACGGAATACACTGTTAAATTAACTGATTTTAGGGTATATAGGTTTGTGCAAAAACGGGTAACACTCTTATAAAAAAGTCTATTCTGGCTATATAGATGTGTACAAAAACGGGTTGCACTCTTTTTTCAATGTATTGATGTGTGCAAAAACGAATAACACTCTAATGTAGAGTCTGTTTTTGCCATTGAGGTGTGTACAAAAACGGGTTGCACACTGAAATTGAATTCATTTAACGTATGCATGTATGTGCAAAAACGGGGTTCATTCTTAAGTGAATCTCTTTATGGTATATTGTTGTATGCAAAAACGGGCTACAGTCTTATAGATGTGTACAAAAACAGGTTACACTGTTTTGAACTGTTAATTTAATTTATGTTTGTACAAAAACAGGTTGCATTCTTAAATTTAATTTATATAAGGTATTTGTACGTGTGCAAAAACGGGCTGCACTCTTAAATTGTATGTATCAAGTGAATATAAATGTGTACAAAAGAGGGTCCAAATCTTGAATTGAATCTCTACTGTATAAAGGTGTGTACAAAAACGGGTTACACTCTTAAATTTAATCCAGTTACGGTATTTATACGTGTGTAAAAACGGGTTGCACTCTTAAATTGCTTGCATCAATTATACATAGATGTGTACAAAAACGGGTTACACTGTTAAATATTCAATGTTTTTAGGGTATGTAGGTGTGTGGCAGTCTTATATATAATCTATTGTGGCAATATGGATACGTACGAAAACGGGTTGCACTCTTAAAGTGAAGCCATTCAAGGTATAAATGTATATGCAAAACGGGTTACACTCTTTTTAATTTTTTCTAATTGTCTTTATGTATGTACAAAAACAGGTTGCATTCTTAAATCTAATCTATATATGGTATTTATAAGTGTGCAAAAACGAGTTGCACTCTTGAATTGAATCTTTTTACGGTACAAAGGTGTGAGCAAAAACGGGTTACTCTCTTACATACAATTTTTTTGGCTATATAGGTGTGTACAAAAACAGGTTGCACTCTAAAATTGAATCAATGCAATGAATTTGTGGGTGTGCGAAAACTAGTTACACTCTTACGTAGACCCTTTTCTGGCCATGTAGATGTGTACAAAAACGGGTTACACTCTGAAATTGAATCCATTTAACGTTTGCATGTTTGTGCAAAAACGGGTTACACTCTTAATTGAATCTCTTTCGGGTAAATAGGTGTGTGCAAAAACGGGTTACAGTCCTATGTCTGATATGCAATCTTTTTTGGCTATATAGGTGTGTACAAAAACGGGTTGCACTCTTAAATTGAATCGATTCAATGTATTTATGTGTGCAAAAACGGGTTACACTCTTACGTAGAGTCTATTTTGGCCATGTAGGTGTGTACAATAACGGGTTGCACTCTGAAATTGAATCCATTTAACGTATGTGTGTATGT
Organism: Ruditapes philippinarum; assembly: GCF_026571515.1. Classification (NCBI taxonomy): domain Eukaryota; kingdom Metazoa; phylum Mollusca; class Bivalvia; order Venerida; family Veneridae; genus Ruditapes; species Ruditapes philippinarum. The sequence continues at coordinate 105,653 of NW_026863662.1, read as the reverse complement.
ACAAAAACGGGTTACACTCTTAATAGAATATCTTTGGGGTATATAGGTGTGTGCAAAAACGGGTTACAGTCTTATGTCTTATATATAATCTTTTTTTGGCTATATAGGTGGGTACAAAAACGGGTTGCATTCTTAAATTTAATCTATATAAGGTATTTGTACGTGTGCAAAAACGGGTTGCATTCTTAAAGTGAATATAGATGTGTACAAAAACGGGTTACACTATTAAATTATTTGTTTTTAGAGTATATAGTTGTTTGCAAAAACGGGTAACAATCTAATCAGGCTATATAGATTCGTACAAAAAGGGTTGCACTCTTAAAATGAAGCCATTCAAGGTATATATGTATGTGCAAAAACGGGTTACACTGTTGAATTTATTCTAATTAACGTGATAACAAGGTCCAGAAAAACATGACAACACTGAAGTGAAGTACGGGCAACTGCTGCCACACACATACAGTATTTATGCCTGTGCAAAAGACAGGTTGCCCTTTATATTGTATTTATCAAGTATATAAAGTTGTGTACAAATTGGGTTACACCTTTCAACTGGATCTAATTAAGGTATTTATGAATGTACACAAATGTGTTTCAGTCTTATATAGAATCTATTTTCGGTAAACATGTGTGTTCAAACACGGGTTGGACTCTTAAATGAAATCATATTAAGCTTGTGCAAAAACGGATTTCACTCCTCAGTTGCTATAACATTATTTACCCAATAAATATAACTGTATTGAATTTAATTATCTCCCTTTATATATATATATTACTAAAATTAAACACTTTTTTCTTTCCAAAACAGATGTGAGAGATACATAAATAATGTTTAAAAAGAAAAAGAAAAAATAGACGCTTCTAAATTTTGAACTCACGCCCCTAAATGTTCAATTTCAGAACTCTTCATAGCGGAGGTAATAAAATAATGGTTTGTCTAAATAGCAAAGATATTTTGTTTGAAAATAGTTCGCAAATTTATTGTTTTAAACAATCCAAAAATGCAAACAAATTTGTGATTGATCCAAATTTTCAAGTATAAGGTTATCTTAACTAACAGGACTAATAATGTGCTTCGATTTTTCTACACTGTGAGAATATAGTTTATTCTATCATTTTCTTCCGCGCTTCATTACCGATTGGGCGGAGTTTGCAAAAACGCTCTACACTGTATTGAGCAAAAACGGCTCGCAAAACAGCCGTCCCCGTTTTTATGGGGTGTAGAATATCACATGTCTTATGTAATACGGCGACGTTACCGGCTTATTGTCATTTAGTGGCTTACATTTCTTACATCTCTGTCACTTCGATATGGCGAATGGTAACATTAGAGAAGCAGAGCTATGGAGGGCTGTATAGGTTTATGCAGCAGGGGCATCCTTCCACCAGGTTGGTGCAGCCCTGGTATACACCACATTGTCATCACCAGAGCTGCGAGAGATACCGGCTACATGGTACACCCGCCAGGAGGCATGCTGGAGGTCGGCACATCAGCTCAGGATCGGTTTTTGGTCGTTCAGGCATGTCGTGCAAGATTTTCGACAGTACCTTCTCTTCGAAATAACCTTGTTAACGCTACGGGTGTCCTTGTTTTCACGCAAACGGTATTTTGAAGGCTGTAATAAGGTAATTTGCAGTTGAGAAGACCTTGCATACGTATCCCCTTGACGCATCGACATCACCAGGCCCGTTTGCAATGGAGCATGGAGCATACACGATGGATCATGCAACACTGGAGACACGTTATGTTCACTGATGAGTCCATGTTCTGCGTAGCCTTCACAGATATGCGTGCTAGAGTCTGGACGAGGTGAACGGTTTCAGGCTGCAAATATTTCTGAGCATGACTACCTCGGAGGTTGGTCAGTTATGGTGTGGGGAGGCATCAGCTGGGATTGACGAACCGACCTGGTTGTGGTAAAAAGAGGCACATTGACAGGTCAGCGATACATAGGTGACATCTTAGACGACCAGGTAAGGTTGTATGCTGGAGCTAGTAGCGATCAGTTCATTTTAATGGAAGATAATGCTCGCCCCCATAGGTCCAGGACTACCTAGAGAGGGAGTCTATTGAGCGCATGGACTGGTCAGCTCGTTCACCTGACTTAAATTCAATAGGAATGAGCTGCATGTTAGAATTTCAGCTCGTCAGCTGCAACCCAGAACCATCCATGAGCATGGAGCCATGATGGTCTAAGAATGGGCAGCCACACCCGTTAGAACGATCAGAAACCTTAAAGGGAGTATAAGAAGGCGCTGCCAAGCTGTCATTGATAGTCACGGGTCAAACACACGGTATTAAGTCTTAAACTGTCTACAAATAAACCAATTTACAAATTTGGAAAACACGCTGCATGTAGTGAAATCTTCAAAGAGAGGGATCATCCTCTTCTCTAGCATAAAATCAGTGTAAAACTCGGTTATAGGGTTAAATTCGTCCTTCAGCTGAATTAATAAAACAAGAATAAAGATACAAGGCAAAGGCAACGTTCACAGGACGCGGCCCCCGACACACTCAAGTAGGGCACCCAGAAGGCAAGACTTAGTCACGAAGTTTTCGTGTTGGTTAGTTGTAACCATTCAGCCTTGGGTTCTGTACTTGACCACACCTTATTTTTTATATATAATTTGAAAATTTAGATACGAGACAGGGTTGTTATAATACTAAATATAATATTTGTTAAATACGTCGACTCCGCTTATAACGAATTCAATGGGACATTTAAATATCGTTCGTTATGTCCGAAGTTCGCTAAAAGCGAAGAAGCAAATACATGCTGACTTGTTATGTGGACAAATTAGCCAGGAAAAAGACATATCTGTCACCAGTGTAATCGTTTTTTACGGCAGCGGTAGTTTTATTTAGATTAGTTTAATAATATTTTATTGCAACTATATCAAACATGTAAGATATGAATAACACAAAAACAAATGTATATATAAGTATAGAGCAAACGGGTTGGGCTACAAGACTTGTAGTACAAGTTATAACAACATTAGCAACAGCCCTTCCCACAAAATCTAACTCTTATAATACATATATTCGGGACATTTTATTAAACAATATATATTATGTACATGTATTTAGACATGTAGGACATGTCCATAAAATGATTACCATTTGAATTAATTTGCTATTTGTTTGTTATCATTTGGTTAATATGCATACAGAGAATCGATAATTTTGTAATAATCGGGTATTACGAGGCTGCGAAAAACAAGTAGATAATTATGTTGTGCGAATATTTTATCAAAACTTTTCCTTCCCTGAAGCCATAACTTAACTATGCAATAACTCGATTGAATGATTATCGGATAGCAGTATTTATGTACTGATCTTTATTCGAGTGAATCCCGATATTTCAATTATAACAGTTTGTTTAAACCGAGAAAATTTATGTGTTTTTCGCCGTTTTGGGCTTGAAAAAGTTGTTCGCTATAGCCGAAAATTCGTTATAAGCGAGTACGCAATAAGCGATGTGTTTTTTTTATAAAATAAAGAAGGAATCCGCAGGGGATTTCTGATTTAGTTCGCTATTTACGATATTTCGTTATAAGCGAGTTCGTTATAAGTGGAGTCGACTGTATTTGATATAATTGAAATTGTATACATTATATGGATGATATTTACTGTGAATAAATGGTCTGAAATTTTGTGCGAGGGTTATAAAATACACGATTAGTCGGTCGTCATGCACCCAACGGCTTATACCAAAAACAGTTTTTTTGTTTTTGTCGATTTTAATCCATGTACAGTAAATCGAAGGTGATGTTGTTAAGGGAAATATATTCTCAGGAATATTTTATTTGTCAAAATCATTCATTAGAATGACGCCTGGCTAGGTTTTTGTACGTGTATCTGACTTTTGTGTGTCATCCTTAAGTTAAATACAATAACGTAAATAATAAATTTTTCATATTCGGTATGCCTGAAAAAATTGCCAAACTGTTGTGTCATATTTACAATAGAATGTGCCTGAAACAATTTTTTTCGAGGTAAAACCGACTTCGTGAATGATGCATCAAAGTAACGCTGATTATCTTCTAAAAAGTACCTGTGTCAAAACGTAATACATGTACGTTATGTTCACTGATGAGTCCATGTTCTGCGTAGCCTTCACAGATATGCGTGCTAGAGTCTGGACGAGGTGAACGGTTTCAGGCTGCAAATATTTCTGAGCATGACTACCTCGGAGGTTGGTCAGTTATGGTGTGGGGAGGCATCAGCTGGGATTGACGAACCGACCTGGTTGTGGTAAAAAGAGGCACATTGACAGGTCAGCGATACATAGGTGACATCTTAGACGACCAGGTAAGGTTGTATGCTGGAGCTAGTAGCGATCAGTTCATTTTAATGGAAGATAATGCTCGCCCCCATAGGTCCAGGACTACCTAGAGAGGGAGTCTATTGAGCGCATGGACTGGTCAGCTCGTTCACCTGACTTAAATTCAATAGGAATGAGCTGCATGTTAGAATTTCAGCTCGTCAGCTGCAACCCAGAACCATCCATGAGCATGGAGCCATGATGGTCTAAGAATGGGCAGCCACACCCGTTAGAACGATCAGAAACCTTAAAGGGAGTATAAGAAGGCGCTGCCAAGCTGTCATTGATAGTCACGGGTCAAACACACGGTATTAAGTCTTAAACTGTCTACAAATAAACCAATTTACAAATTTGGAAAAACACGCTGCATGTAGTGAAATCTTCAAAGAGAGGGATCATCCTCTTCTCTAGCATAAAATCAGTGTAAAACTCGGTTATAGGGTTAAATTCGTCCTTCAGCTGAATTAATAAAACAAGAATAAAGATGCAAGGCAAAGGCAACGTTCACAGGACGCGGCCCCCGACACACTCAAGTAGGGCACCCAGAAGGCAAGACTTAGTCACGAAGTTTTCGTGTTTGGTTAGTTGTAACCATTCAGCCTTGGGTTCTGTACTTGACCACACCTTATTTTTTATATATAATTTGAAAATTTAGATACGAGACAGGGTTGTTATAATACTAAATATAATATTTGTTAAATACGTCGACTCCGCTTATAACGAATTCAATGGGACATTTAAATATCGTTCGTTATGTCCGAAGTTCGCTAAAAGCGAAGAAGCAAATACATGCTGACTTGTTATGTGGACAAATTAGCCAGGAAAAAGACATATCTGTCACCAGTGTAATCGTTTTTTACGGCAGCGGTAGTTTTATTTAGATTAGTTTAATAATATTTTATTGCAACTATATCAAACATGTAAGATATGAATAACACAAAAACAAATGTATATATAAGTATAGAGCAAACGGGTTGGGCTACAAGACTTGTAGTACAAGTTATTACAACATTAGCAACTATATCAAACATGTAAGATATGAATAACACAAAAACAAATGTATATATAAGTATAGAGCAAACGGGTTGGGCTACAAGACTTGTAGTACAAGTTATAACAACATTCATTGACATTAGCAACAGCCCTTCCCACAAAATCTAACTCTTATAATACATATATTCGGGACATTTTATTAAACAATATATATTATGTACATGTATTTAGACATGTAGGACATGTCCATAAAATGATTACCATTTGAATTAATTTGCTATTTGTTTGTTATCATTTGGTTAAAAAGCATACAGAGAATCGATAATTTTGTAATAATCGGGTATTACGAGGCTGCGAAAAACAAGTAGATAATTATGTTGTGCGAATATTTTATCAAAACTTTTCCTTCCCTGAAGCCATAACTTAACTATGCAATAACTCGATTGAATGATTATCGGATAGCAGTATTTATGTACTGATCTTTATTCGAGTGAATCCCGATATTTCAATTATAACAGTTTGTTTAAACCGAGAAAATTTATGTGTTTTTCGCCGTTTTGGGCTTGAAAAAGTTGTTCGCTATAGCCGAAAATTCGTTATAAGCGAGTACGCAATAAGCGATGTGTTTTTTTTATAAAATAAAGAAGGAATCCGCAGGGGATTTCTGATTTAGTTCGCTATTTACGATATTTCGTTATAAGCAAGTTCGTTATAAGTGGAGTCGACTGTATTTGATACAATTGAAATTGTATACATTATATGGATGATATTTACTGTGAATAAATGGTCTGAAATTTTGTGCGAGGGTTATAAAATACACGATTAGTCGGTCGTCATGCACCCAACGGCTTATACCAAAAACAGTTTTTTTGTTTTTTGTCGATTTTAATCCATGTACAGTAAATCGAAGGTGATGTTGTTAAGGGAAATATATTCTCAGGAATATTTTTATTTGTCAAAATCATTCATTAGAATGACGCCTGGCTAGGTTTTTGTACGTGTATCTGACTTTTGTGTGTCATCCTTAAGTTAAATACAATAACGTAAATAATAAATTTTTCATATTCGGTATGCCTGAAAAAATTGCCAAACTGTTGTGTCATATTTACAATAGAATGTGCCTGAAACAATTTTTTTCGAGGTAAAACCGACTTCGTGAATGATGCATCAAAGTAACGCTGATTATCTTCTAAAAAGTACCTGTGTCAAAACGTAATACATGTACGTTATGTTCACTGATGAGTCCATGTTCTGCGTAGCCTTCACAGATATGCGTGCTAGAGTCTGGACGAGGTGAACGGTTTCAGGCTGCAAATATTTCTGAGCATGACTACCTCGGAGGTTGGTCAGTTATGGTGTGGGGAGGCATCAGCTGGGATTGACGAACCGACCTGGTTGTGGTAAAAAGAGGCACATTGACAGGTCAGCGATACATAGGTGACATCTTAGATGACCAGGTAAGGTTGTATGCTGGAGCTAGTAGCGATCAGTTCATTTTAATGGAAGATAATGCTCGCCCCCATAGGTCCAGGACTACCTAGAGAGGGAGTCTATTGAGCGCATGGACTGGTCAGCTCGTTCACCTGACTTAAATTCAATAGGAATGAGCTGCAGGTTAGAATTTCAGCTCGTCAGCTGCAACCCAGAACCATCCATGAGCATGGAGCCATGATGGTCTAAGAATGGGCAGCCACACCCGTTAGAACGATCAGAAACCTTAAAGGGAGTATAAGAAGGCGCTGTCAAGCTGTCATTGATAGTCACGGGTCAAACACACGGTATTAAGTCTTAAACTGTCTACAAATAAACCAATTTACAAATTTGGAAAACACGCTGCATGTAGTGAAATCTTCAAAGAGAGGGATCATCCTCTTCTCTAGCATAAAATCAGTGTAAAACTCGGTTATAGGGTTAAATTCGTCCTTCAGCTGAATTAATAAAACAAGAATAAAGATACAAGGCAAAGGCAACGTTCACAGGACGCGGCCCCCGACACACTCAAGTAGGGCACCCAGAAGGCAAGACTTAGTCACGAAGTTTTCGTGTTTGGTTAGTTGTAACCATTCAGCCTTGGGTTCTGTACTTGACCACACCTTATTTTTTATATATAATTTGAAAATTTAGATACGAGACAGGGTTGTTATAATACTAAATATAATATTTGTTAAATACGTCGACTCCGCTTATAAACGAATTCAATGGGACATTTAAATATCGTTCGTTATGTCCGAAGTTCGCTAAAAGCGAAGAAGCAAATACATGCTGAATTGTTATGTGGACAAATTAGCCAGGAAAAAGACATATCTGTCACCAGTGTAATCGTTTTTTACGGCAGCGGTAGTTTTATTTAGATTAGTTTAATAATATTTTATTGCAACTATATCAAACATGTAAGATATGAATAACACAAAAAACAAATGTATATATATAAGTATAGAGCAAACGGGTTGGGCTACAAGACTTGTAGTACAAGTTATAACAACATTAGCAACAGCCCTTCCCACAAAATCTAACTCTTATAATACATATATTCGGGACATTTTATTAAACAATATATATTATGTACATGTATTTAGACATGTAGGACATGTCCATAAAATGATTACCATTTGAATTAATTTGCTATTTGTTTGTTATCATTTGGTTAATATGCATACAGAGAATCGTTAATTTTGTAATAATCGGGTATTACGAGGCTGCGAAAAACAAGTAGATAATTATGTTGTGCGAATATTTTATCAAAACTTTTCCTTCCCTGAAGCCATAACTTAACTATGCAATAACTCGATTGAATGATTATCGGATAGCAGTATTTATGTACTGATCTTTATTCGAGTGAATCCCGATATTTCAATTATAACAGTTTGTTTAAACCGAGAAAATTTATGTGTTTTTCGCCGTTTTGGGCTTGAAAAAGTTGTTCGCTATAGCCGAAAATTCGTTATAAGCGAGTACGCAATAAGCGATGTGTTTTTTTTATAAAATAAAGAAGGAATCCGCAGGGGATTTCTGATTTAGTTCGCTATTTACGATATTTCGTTATAAGCAAGTTCGTTATAAGTGGAGTCGACTGTATTTGATACAATTGAAATTGTATACATTATATGGATGATATTTACTGTGAATAAATGGTCTGAAATTTTGTGCGAGGGTTATAAAATACACGATTAGTCGGTCGTCATGCACCCAACGGCTTATACCAAAAACAGTTTTTTTGTTTTTGTCGATTTTAATCCATGTACAGTAAATCGAAGGTGATGTTGTTAAGGGAAATATATTCTCAGGAATATTTTTATTTGTCAAAATCATTCATTAGAATGACGCCTGGCTAGGTTTTTGTACGTGTATCTGACTTTTGTGTGTCATCCTTAAGTTAAATACAATAACGTAAATAATAAATTTTTCATATTCGGTATGCCTGAAAAAATTGCCAAACTGTTGTGTCATATTTACAATAGAATGTGCCTGAAACAATTTTTTTCGAGGTAAAACCGACTTCGTGAATGATGCATCAAAGTAACGCTGATTATCTTCTAAAAAGTACCTGTGTCAAAACGTAATAGATTCCTGACACATTTAAATTGGCAAATGTCTAAGATATACCGAATTTCAAAACAATGAAGTTTTAAATGCATTATTGTAGTTAATATGATATCGAAGGGAAAAAAGTCGTCTTCATAACTGTAATCATGCCATTCTCTTAAATCGTCTTAAAAATATATACCTGGAAATATTTATTATTCTGATTAAAGTATAATCATAATAATGTCATAGCAACCGTATGTGCGTATTCATTTCTTATAAACTAATTTAGCATAAAATAGTATGGTCCATTTACTTACCGTGTTACTCGTTTCGGTCATAGCTATGTTAATATAAATTATTGGTACGACATCGAATGAACAAAATCTAAAATTAAAAATTTTAAATTTCAGTTAAATTCTTAAGTTAATATTAATAGAGTATTCTATTGAACTTTAGTTAGAATATTCATATCGAATAGTTAGATACAAGGAATGTAAGGTATTAAGTGGTGACACGGTATCTTTTGTAGTTTGCAGACACTTAAAGATAATCTCAATAACACTCCTTATTCAAAAATGGTTTGTTCATCAATTGTTTTTACATTTTGGAAACTTCTACCGTATACATCGTTTTCGATACTACTCCCCCCTAAAGTGAAGTCAGAGGATACTCATATTCGATTTCCACATAGATGTTTACAATTCAAATATATTTATATATACATGTACGATGGCCCAAAAAGCTATGGAATAAAATACATACTTTTTTATTCTCTATTACTAGTATGTGTGAAACTTTCATTTTCTATCATCAAATTTTTTTTTCTTCAAATTATAGAAAGCTATTGAGCTTGTAACAAATGCGACAGAAGAAGATAAAAAGAAAAATTATGACGAAGCCTTAAAGCTGTATGAGCATGGAGTAGAGTATTTCCTTTATGCAATCAAAAGTGAGTAGAAATATGATTTTGATCTTTACGTTTTGCATCAGAGATTGCTGGGGCTATCACTAATGTTTAATCACCCCTTTCGGAACGGTTTCGTTTACAAGAGCCACTACGAGCTTTGAACAGTATATTGTAATAGCCGGTGGTAGTCAGAATTACAAAGAAGAGTTTTAAAGTTAACAATAGTTTTATTGTTTGAACAGTTCATAAAAATCTATTATTATACGAAGATGTTGTCTATGATTATAAATAACGTTCAGCATCTAAATAAATCTATACAGTATAATGTTGCAGACGATAATTTATTAACGGATTAATGTCAATAGATTCATATCCGATATTAATACCAGTGGACACAACTCGAATACTAATAAAACGGACATAATGGACGGATGATAAGACGGACTTACTTTATACTATCAAGTATAAATACTCTTTGACTTTTCAAATATTGCCGGCCAAAGAACCGTACAGTACGCAACTAAATGTATCTGGTCACCGCCCGTTTTTTTAACTTTGGTCTGTGTCCACGTTATCTAAAACAACCAATGGATGGAGTCTCAGAAAGAGGGGTGTGACCTTTTTAAACAATGAACTACTGTCCGGAGACCGTTAGCCAATGAAATCAATGAACGGTAAACGGCAGAAATTACAAGCTACCGTTTATTTTCTGAGACTCCACTCATGACATATTGACTTTTACTCATCAATAGTAAGTAATTTACATGTAAAACTTATAAAATACAATTGGTACAATAACAATCATTTTGATATACAACACTATGACAAAAAGTGGCTGATCTTCATAAAATCATCGAAATATGGCTGAGTTAAAGACGCTCGAAATGGAGCTTTGCTATTCAAAAGCAGAATCGTAAAATATAACAATAATTCATAATTTCAAGTGACCGTGAAGCGTTTCTGAGACAAAATAATATTGAGGTATATTTTCTAATGGTTAACTCAGTCCTATAATGAGTAATTATCACATAAACGTAAAAATCGCAGAGTCACCAAAAACAACAACAACAACAACAACAAAAATGTCAGCCTCCATGAATTTGTATAAATGTAACCAAGAAATCAGTAAATACATGAGATTAAGTAACAAAGTAAGTGATATTTCATAAAGACTGACTTTTAACAACTTTGAAGGTAAATGTCTACATGTTTAATAATTTCATGAACTCTGCAATTATACAAGCTAAGATATGAAAATCTGTAATTACTTACAGTATAAACCTTTCATTATTGATTTCAGATTGAATTTTTGTTTTTTTGTTTGAATGTCTCTTAATAGGGTGTATGCTTCTGAGTGTTAGAGGGTAAAGCACTGTTCTGACACGAAGTTTGCTGTGTGAAGTCCTTATTTACGTATACAATTAACAACGAGTTGGTTTAAAAATTTTTAGTCCCCTACCGGTCCGTCAGTCCGTCCGTCAGTCCACAAAACTGGATCCCGCGATCACGCAAAAAGTACTGAAAATATTTTTATGAAACTTGATACATGGATAGATGGCAATATGGAGATTATGCACGTTATTCTTTTTTCTTCCTATGTTGAAAATTCTGGATGCTATGGCAACAAATAGACTGAAAATAGGGCAAATTTAACACATAAACTGGATCTAGTGATAATACAAAAGTACTGAAATATTTTTATGAAACTTGAAATATGGGTAGATGGCAGTCTGGAGATTATGCATTTCTTTTTCTTTTCTTCTTATTTTGAAAAAAACTGGTTGCCATGGCAACAAATTGGCTTAAAACATGGTAAATATAACAATATTTATGATTAGTCAAAAAGAGCTAAAATTTTAAATGAAACTTAAAACATGGATAGATGGTAGTAGGGAAATTATTCACAAATTATACACATCATTTTAATCTTGACTATAGGGAGTATATTTAGAGCTGTCATACCTAACAAACGTCGGCAACCTCGTCAAGATTTCTGATTCTAGTTTTTAGGCTTTTTCACCAGAAGTTCTTTATTTCTTAAGGTATTTATTTCAAACTTCAAATAGAAGTTTCTGGTCATCAACCACATCATATGTGACAAGGTTTCCATTTCTAGCACAAAAATTATCAGAATTGCCTCCCTTGAACTTAGAATTTTCATGAAAAAATGTATTTTCTTTAATAACTTCTTTATTTCTTAATGTATCTTCTTCAAACTTCATATATTTCTTATTATCACTCAATTCATTTGTCAGAAGGTTAAATACTTAAGCAAGACTATTTCTAGAATTATGTCCCCCTTGAACTGAGATTTTATTCGTAATTGGTATATTTTACTCCAACTTCTTCATTACTTATAGGATATACTTCAAACTCCCACATCATAATAAAATGACAAGGTTTATAAATCTACTATCCATATTTCAATAATTATCTCCTCCTTAAACTTTGTATTTTCTTATTCATTTGTTTAACTTTCTTTTACTTCAAATTCAAAATAAACATTCCTTATGAACAGCTTCATTACTATTTCTTCTTGGCTAACACTCACATCATGTATCTTGCATCTTTATTTCAAGAGTTATCTCCTCTTTTGCTTTAAAAAATGTTATATTTTGGTAACAGGGATGTTTAAAAAATTAACTTTAGAGTGTCCTTCAGTCCGTCTGTTTGTCTGTTCATAAAAACTGTTTCCTGTGATCACTTTTAAAGAACTTTTCCAACAAATTTACTTAAAATAGAGAACAATTGAAACATTAGTGAATGGCCAATGGCCCTTCAGAATGTTGCTGGGGTTCTAACCGGTAGGGGACTTATGGGTTGCTTGCAATACTATGATAATTGCTTGTTTCTGTTAGTAATTGTTTTTATTATGTGTCCATAGAACATAAATATCTCCTTAATCAATGTAAATCATATGTGGTTAATCAGGTGTGGTTGATAATGTTAAGAACGTTGACTACAAACCACTTGCCCTTCACCATTGAGAGTCCGAATTCCGTTAGGGATGGCAGGAAAATGATCGAGAGATTGGGTTTCTTTCATGTAAGGAAGCTATCCAACTAACTTACAGAAAATCTCCAAATGACCTCTACTGTGTCGGTGCGAAGTGAAACCAAACCAACCCATACAAAAATGTAAAAACTAAACTGGTTAATTAATTATTTTGTTAGATGAAGCACAGAGTGATAGAGCAAAAGAGTGTATAAGAGCAAAGTGTATGCAATACCAAGATAGAGCTGATAAGCTGAGAAACTACCTCAACTCCAAGAAGTAAAATTCATTTATGTTATTATTACAAAAATATTGTTCATATTATTTAAGGCAGCTTTAAAATTTTGAAATTATTCTTTAAGAGTAAGAATTTAGGACGATCATATTGTTTTCAATACCATGACAATTGCGTCATTTGCTTTATTTTTATGGAGGCTATTTGTGCCAAAAATCCAGTCTAGTTGATCTGAGATGTACACTTGTATTTGTTTGTATATAAAAATCCAGTTTGCATTTTTGGATTGAGTTTGCCGGTTTAACATAGTAAACATGAATTTCAACAAAATACATTTTGTTAAACGACAAAACATTATAACTGTTTTCTGAGAGTAGCAATACCAAGTGTTCATCTAGCATGCGGAATACTCATTGTTCGTGCATACGCCGACAAAACAGAAGCTTTACATTGTCCAACCATTATGATTTGGATCAACATAATCCAGCTGTACACGTTTTGCAATAAGAGATAAATATGCTCCGCCTATTTCACCGCCCACTAAGTCATCGCAAATCCGCACATTTTCGGAATTCATCGCCAGCGACTGGTTCTCCTTTTGCGGTCTGAGAAAACAAGAACACGAATCAGCGTTGTTATCGTTAAACACACATTTCAAGGTAAAACATCTGTAATGGATTTAGTAAAATGCATAAAAAGGGGTTCGCTGAAGACCTTAAGCTACATTAGTTTACATATATTTAATAATAAAAGGCTATATCTAAGCACAGACGTGCGCACGAGATACTATGTCGTGGCCAAGAGCTACTAAGTCGTAGCCACATGATAATTAAGTTGTGCACACAATATGTTATGTCGTGATCATTAGTTTCTAAATCGTGGCTATGAAATAATTATGCCGTGCGCACGAGATACTATACTGTGGCATATTTTAGTTAACTAGGAAAATTCATATAAATAGTGTAATCTGGTAAGTTAATTATCTCGTGCGCAAAACATAATTATCTCGTGGGCACGGCATAGTATCTCGTGCGCATGAGATAGATAAAACGCACAAATGTCACCTCTGTGCCACCTTATAAATCACATCATATGACTCTCAAAACATCTCCCAATGGATGTATACAGAGATGCTAGGATACACTGAATATTTATTTCAACATTAAGATGGGACAAATTCACAAGTTTTTTTGGTTATACCACGAAATTATCAAAAGTAAACTTTGCATACACTAGTATTGATCAAAATTTTGGGTTTTTCTATCACCCATTATAGTCCTTCAAAGAAAAAAGGCACATAATTACTGTTCAGTACTGACTGTTGAATGTAAAACAAATTAGTAAGAATACTTCTGTGAACGAATTCAACAATTCGTACCGTTGCAATATTTCTTAACCACTTTTGTATTACTTGAATATCCTGTGCTAGAATACGTTTTAACAAATCAGAGACTATAATTGACATATGTTTGACTCATTATTACTGTACATTAAGAGTTGCCTCTCTTTTCTTCTGCTCTTGTGAAAATTGGCTCCGCCTTTTAATTTTCGTCTATTTCCGTAATAATGCCATATATGGAAGTTGCAAAATCGTTTACAAATGTTAATCGCGTTAGAATGTAAAAGGAAATTGTGGTGTTGTCAATCCGAGAGCGGTAACTGATGCAGTTACATTCTCAACGTCATGATGTATGGATATAAAACGTGTTGTGTACGTTCTTTCGTTTACATTTCTACATGTCGCATTCGAAGTACATTTCTAAATACAGTTTGTTGTTAAACATTTGTAAATACAGTTTGCAATTTATCTAAGTTGCATGTTCCAGCTTCCATTTTGTCAAATCGAGATAATGAAAACGCTTAACACCAGTGCAGTATGTTACTCTCGGATCGACTATTAGATTTTTACTAATATGTTTAGTAGAACCGAAGTATGAATTGTCAAGTTTCAAAGGGTGGATTTTTGGAAACGAATAGCCTCCATACACTTTTGGTTGGTCCATTCGAATCAATATCACTTGCTATTTTGTCATGCCGGAAAATTTGTAAATTGTAAGTATGTTTAAAGTAAAAGCTTATTTGCTTTATTAATGTAGTATATAATGTTATCTGTAGATAAAACTGTCTTTTTCAAATGACCTATCATTGAGCATTGCCAGACCCCATATATAAATCCATTCGAACAGAGCGTCAAGGGGCACACTACTAAACAGTCTTAATTTTTAAAGTTGTTTTACACCGTCTTTTTAAGCTCACAATACAACCTGCCCATTGTGAGATTTTGTGGTCTCCCTTTGTCCGTAGTTAGTCGTCATTATCTTTTTATTTATTTATTTTTCGAAAACCGATTAATTTGAACTCTTGTAAAAAAAAATATAAAACGGCTCTGAAGTTCTTTTGATATTTCAACACGTTATGGAAAAAATTACATGGAGAAAAGTTTTGATTTTATCTTTTTTGTAAAGTTGCCTTAATTTTTAAAGTTGTTGAGATATCATGAAAAGATTTAAACGGCCCTTAATGAATTTGTAAAGGTTTTTCTTGCTATTTTGCAAAACCTCGCTTGTTGCAATTTTGACCAATTTCTCAATACTTTGTTATGATTTGTTTAGCAAGGGAACCCCTGTTCAGGATCATAGTAGAACCATCTGACGATGGCAAAAACACACAGAAGGGATGACATACTCTATTCAAAGTTACAAATGCTTATCGCCGTATAGTGCACACAAATTAATGGTGTACAATTAAGAGAATAAAGTACTTCTTTTGTTCTATGTTCGAAAGGGTACTTTCAGGGTATGACAGAGCATGTATTGTAAATGACTGATTCCACTTGGTGTAATAGCAATGTAGCACTATTTGGTTAACTTATTATATTTTATTATGTCTTATATATTTAGAAAACCGTCAAAAAGTGAAGATGAAGAAGAAGGTGTCTTGTCAGGTGAAGATGAAGAAGAAGGTGTCTTGTCAGGTGAAGATGAAGAAGGTGTCTTGTCAGGTGAAGATGAAGAAGAAGGTGTCTTGTCAGGTGAAGATGAAGAAGAAGGTGTCTTGTCAGGTGAAGATGAAGAAGAATGTGTCTTGTCAGGTAATAATATTGTAGTAATTTCAGTTAGTTTAGTATTTAAAAAGAGAATAAGCCTAATAGAATGGACATTTTGCTTGATTTATTCCAAAGAGATTATTATAGTTTGTTGTTTTTGGCATTGGTTTATTGTTTGGACATATATGAACTTAAAGGACATCTAGTACCGGTAAGGTTCATATTAAAATCCATTGTATGTTATTTAATCTGTAAGACGCAAACATTTGGTCGAGCTTAAAGTTTATGTGAAATGTTATGTCATACAAAAGCACATCTCTGTTCTTTATCAAGACTTAACTAGACTTTACATCTTCTTTTAAATTTTCCCTTTTGAGCAATTTTATACTTTATATGCAAACAATATTGAAAGTATTAACATCACGATTCATTTCTTTAATTTAAGCAAACTTAAAACAACTGCAGATAGGTGTATTAAAATCAGAAAAAAAGAAAAATGAGGCTGCAATCGAGAAGATCCAAGAAGAGACAAATAAATTAAAAGAGGAAGTGAATAAATTGAAAGTGGAAAGAGATTTATATAAGATTAAAAATGACTATTACCAGTTAAAACTTCAGAAGTCGAAAGCAGAAATAAGTGTGGTGATTTTATCTTTTGTAACAGTGGTGATTTTATTTTTTGTAACTGTGACACTTGGTCACTTTTTATAGCAACAATGGAATCATACTCAATCACACCTTTGCGGCCAGACATTAAAGTAATTACATGTAATACATAGAACGGATACGTACGGTGTTTTGTCTAACCCATTATTTTTGCATAATTTTGGAGTTCCGTTATTAAATATTTACTTAAGGTACATTGTTATCCCAATATTATAATTTTAATTTTCTTTAGTAAATTCCTTTGAACACAGGTTTAATATGTAAAGGTGTTTCTTTTAGATTTGTATGTGTAAATAGTTGTTCAACATTTTTGTCTTTTATAAATCGTATAGATTGGCAATATACATTCATAATGTATTTTATATGTATTTTATATGACGTTGTGTACAAAGATGAGACACTTAATAAACAAGTATTATATACTCTCAATATCAGTAGTCCCCATAAACGAAGTTTTAAAGAATATTCCGAACTGCGCATACGTCTGTTTGTCAATTCCATTCCATGTCTGTCCGTAAAATTTTATGTTTCCCCCTTGATTAAAAAAGACGCATAAATTTATTTCATTTCTAGTGCCATCAATTCCAACGCGACTCGCATTTTCCCCTATAAACCAAAAGACTTGCATGGCGAGCTGAAGAGACTTTGTTTACACAGAAAACATTTTTGGGCTTAATTAATTTTTCTTCCTTTTTTTTTCCTAAAATTTTCCGACTAAATGAAAAATGAACACCAAGACAGTCAAAACAATCAACGATCTCTAGGATGTTACCCTCAAACTCTATACAATATCATTTTATTTACAAAATACAACATTTTTGTGTTTGTAGTTTTAACTTTCAAGTATTACAGTAATTATAAATTGCATTTAATAATTTTTGTAACACATTAGGACTTTCTGCTAAAATATAACCGTGTCATTAGCATAAAACAACATATTAAACAATTCAAGGAAACCTTCAAAATCATTTGTGCTTAAATGCGACATACACTATTAGACAGAAAATCTAATCCTTCGAATTTTCGAGAAGGGAACAAGTTAAAGTCTTGTAAGAACATTGAAAATACAACTTGGAATCATTTTTTATAGAAAGTTACTGTGCTCACGACTATATTGTCTTTCAACAGTTTTTTTTTAATTGAGATCACTTGTTTGAGAACCACATTTCTTCCATGTTTTACATCACTTTGCATCAGGAATAATGTTATTTTCATGGCACCATTTAGTTATCCTTTGATATAAAATGCTAGTAAACTATGTACCAAGATGTCTCAATAAAGTTATTCCTCTGTAATATTGTACATTTTCTTTTATACACAAGAAATAGTTATGTACCTGGTCGTCCGTGCGACTGTTAGAAATCTCGTGTCCTGTCTGTATTTTATTCAACCGGTGAAAGGATATTGAATCGTCCTGGCAGAATTGTTATCCATAATTTATACGATATGCAGAGCGAAGGTTTGACCTTCCTCAGCTCAAGGTCACAGTCAGTTTTCTTGTCCGCTCTATATCTTTTGAACCGATAGAAAGAATTTAAATCGTTTTTGCAGAAGTATTACTTATTTTTGTAAAAACGAAAAATTAACATTGAGGTGAACACATCATTTAACGAAAAGTCGGAAAATATCATGTACGTAAGTTTTTACACTACAGACAGTGATCCATTCCGTTTCGGAAAATCTCGCCGATTATTCCTAGTAAGAGAAGCTTATCCGGACACTGACGGAAAAGGCCGCATAAAAAGACATCTCGCAACTTGTTTGGATATAGTCCTGTATAAGAAAACACATTTCAGTCTTTTGTAAAACTACAGAGTCCGGAGTTTGAATAGTTTTCATGTAGAATTGCCGTGTTGACATTTACAAAATTGATATAAATCATGCCCCTAGGGCCAATATTGGCCATTACCCAGAGGTATCACATTTTATATCTTCTATTATCTGAAAACTTATTTTAATCCTAACATGTTAAACTACAAAGGCAACAGCTTAGATACTTGTCATAATCAATTTGTAGATTTCTAGAATCGATATATTAATCATTGCCCTCAGTTAAAATGAAGCTCTGCCCTGGGATCACTTACTTAGCAGACTAATGTAAAGGAAAACGCATCTTATCTTTTTGTGGATAGCCACTATACCCCTGTATTCTACATATTGCATTGCCAAGTAGACCTAGTATTAAAGTTTTAGGAATCATGCACCTGGGGTAAAAATATGCCCCTACCCTTGAAAGTAATATTGTATTATTGTATCATAAGAATGGTTGAGATAAAACGTTTTTCAGTATCTTGGGTCTCTCTCTAACTGAAACATTTTTTTTTTGATTACTCAAACAAGTTTACATTCGGGTGTACATTGTCCCTCCTTTGGGGTGCTCTCGTTTATGTAAGGTACTACAAAACCTCTTTTCCAGAGTTCGGGAAACATACCAGATTCTATAATGCTATTAAATAGCTCTGTGATATGCAAAAGATAAAATATCACTTGGTTCTATAAACGACTATCTATACCAGTCGCTTTATTTCTTTAAGCACACAATTTGCCTTTTAAAAAGAACTTTCTTTAAAGTAATATTTCCATCTAATTCTGTGAAAAAAAAACATGATTTCAATCTAAGCTTAAGATTAGGTTCGACTTCTGACTGTTTTTTGCATCTCCGGGCCTTTGAAAAAGTTATAAAAATCCTGTAATCAATGCACCTGCTATATCGAGAGAAGTGGAGTCGAATTACAACCAACGGGGTGCGATACATGCTAGGATAAAGAAAAATTCTGCTATTCTTTTATTTTCACTTTAAATCCTTTTAAGACTTAAAAAAAGACCACTTCCCCTTGAAAACAAAGTAAGCAAACAAACAAAAACACCCCCCCCCCAAAAAAAAAAAAAAAAATAAAAAAATTCGCCAAACACAAAACAACAACAAAATACAACAATAATAAATGTTTAAATCTATGTCTTAGGAGTTTTTTTCCCTCATAAATTCACATTCAAAAATGTTTTCTTTTTTTTTCAAATAGGAATTATTAAAATATTTTTCCATCCTAGAATGTACACTGCTTCGTCACATAACCATTTGTGAGTCGAAGCACATGCCACAGTGGTTTTACAATTATTTTTTTCATGCATAGGAACGGGTATACCAGATGTCAAACTAATGTCGTGAAAGAAAAGACAAAACAACGATTACAAAAAAGAACCAAAAAGAATAAAAAAGAAAAGAAAAATTAAACACAAACAACAACAACAACAACAAAAACACAAAGAGACATGGACGACACATGCATTCACACTCGCACTCATAACCGTATTTAAAAAAAATAGTTTCAAAAGCATCAACATAATATAAAATCTAAAGCATGCTAGTGCCAAATATTATTTATTGTAATAATAGATAAGTTTATTAACAAACACGTGTATTATTATCGGCGGAGTAAACACAACAGTATAGCATAACATTAGATGGTTAGATTAGATTTCTATAGATGATCATTCATGCAAAGATTGTTCTTCCTGGTATGATCAAAGTTTTGTATTCAAATCACCTATAGGGGTTAGGTATTCAGTGTTTATACATAGCGAGACTGGTTAACATAAGAAGATTGGAATAAATTTCCGTTAAAGCATTTAGATTTTTATTGTTAATATTGATTTCAACAATGTGAATACTATGAGAAATAATTATGAGTTACATTGAAGGAAAGTCCTCATTTAGTGGAAGTTTGTCGGAGTCAACATAAGGTGTAAGTAAAATAACAGCTACTATTTTCAATTTTGAAAATTTTGATTCAGCATTGTTTCAAGATAGTCCCCTGACATGAATTCGTGTTGACTAATCCATTACAACTCGTCTAGGTAGCATAAAAAGCATCCACGCAAATATTCTCATGTTCTTTGATGGGGTGTACAATCACATGTCTTATGTAATACGGCGACGTTACCGGCTTATTGTCATTCAGTGGCTTACATTTCTTACATCTGTCACTTCGATATGGCGAATGGTAACATTAGAGAAGCAGAGTTATGGCGGGCTGTATAGGTGGTGCAGCAGTAGGCCACCTTCCACCAGGTTGGTGCAGCCCTGGTGTACACCACGCCGTGATCACCATAGCCGGCGAGAGATACCGGTAAAATGGTACATCCGTCAGGAGGCATGCTGGAGGTCGGCACATCAGCTCAGGATCGGTTTTTGGTCGCTCAGACAGTAATTTCTTTTCGAAATGACCTTGCTAACGCTGCGGGGTCCTTGTTTTCACGCAAACGATACTTAGAAGGCTGTAATAAGGTAATTTGCGGTCGCAAAGACCTTGCATAAGTATCCCCTTGACACATTGACATCTCCAGGCCCGTTTGCAATGGACCATGGAGCATACACGATAGATCATGCAACACTGGAGACACGTTATGTTCACTGATGAGTCCATGTTCTGCATAGCCTTCACAGATAGGTGTGCTAGAGTCTGGAGAAGACGAGGTGAACGGTTTCAAGCTGCAAATATTGCTGAGCATGACTACCTCGGAGGTTGGTCAGTTTTGGTGTAGGGAGGCATCAGCTGGGATGGACGAACCGACCTGGTGGTGGTAAATAGAGGCACATTGACAGGTCAGCGATACATAGGTGACATCTTAGACAACCAGGTTAGGTTGTATGCTTAAGCTAGCAGCGATCAGTTCATTTTAATGGAAGATAATGCTCGCCCCATAGGTCCAGGACTACCTAGAGAGGGAGTCTATTGAGCGCATGGACTGGTCAGCTCGTTCACCTGACTTAAATTCAATAGAACACATATGGAATGAGCAGCATGTTAGAATTTCAGCTCGTCAGCTGCAACCCAGAACCATCCATGAGCATGGAGCCATGTTGGTCTAAGAATGGGCAGCCACACCCGTTAGAACGATCAGAAACCTTAGAGGGAGTATAAAAGGGCGCTGCCAAATTGTCATTGATAGTCACGGGTCACACACACGGCATTAAGTCTTAAACTGTAAACAAATAAACCAATTTACAAATTTGGAAAATACACTTCATGTAGTGAAATCTTCAAAGAGAGGGATCATCCTCTTCTCTAGCATAAAATCATTGTAAAACTTGGTTATAGGGTTAAATTCGTCCTTCAGCTGAATTAATAAAACAGTAAATCAACATATAAAATCTTACGCACGGTGTTAATAAAATTATTCCAAAAATATTCACACTCAAACATATGGTGCTTAGCAAAAGTTGGATAGTATATTATAATAAATCAAATTGAAAGACATAAATTAGCGCATGAAGTCGCTGAGACATTATATTTTAAATTTCACTTAATGTATTTTTCGGTGTTTGAATGAAATGAAACAGACGAAAAATTGATTTCCCATAGTTGAATGTAATCCCACAGTTGTCGTTTTTCAATCCGCGAAGTTTTCGTGTTTGGTTAGTTGTAACCATTCAGCCTTTGGTTCTGTACTTGACCACGCCTTATTTTTTATATATAATTTTAAAAATTTAGATAAGAGACAGGGTTGTTATAATACTAGTTATAATATTTGTTAAATACGTTTATTTGATACAATAGAAATTGTATACATTATATGGATGATATTTACAGTGAATAAATGGTCTGAAGTTTTGAAGGAGGGTTATAAAAT
This sequence comes from Ruditapes philippinarum, assembly GCF_026571515.1. NCBI lineage: Eukaryota > Metazoa > Mollusca > Bivalvia > Venerida > Veneridae > Ruditapes > Ruditapes philippinarum. Next base: position 83,331 of record NW_026863662.1, on the reverse strand, counting down.
ACACGATAAGTCGATCGTCATGCACCCAACGGCTTATACCAAAAACAGTTTTTTTTGTTTTTGTCGACTTTAGTCCATGTACAGTTAATCGAAGGTGATGTTGTTAAGGGAAATATATTCTCAGGAATATTTTTATTTGTCAAAATCATTCACTAGAATTACGGCCTGGCTAGTTTAATATATCTGTCTTTCGTGTGTCATCGATAGGTTAAATACAATAACATTAATGATACATTTTTCATATTCGGTATGCCTGAAAAATTTGCTAAACTGTTGTGTCATATTTACAATAGAATGTGCCTGAAACAATTTTTTCGAGGTTAAGCCGACTTCGTGAATGATGCATCAAAGTAACGCTGATTATCTTCTAAAAAGTACCTGTGTCAAAATGTAATAGATTCCCAACACATTTAAATTGGCAAATGTCTAAGATATACCAAATTTCAAAACAATGAAGTTTTAAATGCATTATTGTAGTTAATATGATTTCGAAGAAACTTAAAAGGCATCTTCAAAACTGTAATCATGCCATTCTCTTAAATCGTCTTAAAAACATAAACCTGGAAATATTGATTATTCTGGTTAAAGTATGATGTCATAGCAACCGTATGTGCTTATTCATTTCTTTTAAATTAATTTACTATAAAATATTTTTGTCCATTTACTTACCGTGTTACTCGTTTCGGTCATATCTATGTTAATATAAATTATTGGTACAACATGGAATGAAAACAATTTAAAGCAGGACTTGTCAAGGGGGGGGGGGGGAGGATAATACTAATAGAGGATTCTATTGAACTTTAGTCAGAATATTCATATCGAATAGTTGCATACAAGGAATGTAAGGTATTCAGTGGTGACACGGTATCTTTAGTAGTTTGCAGACACTTAAAGATGATCTCAATAACACTCCGTATTCAAAAATGGTTTGTTCATCAATTGTTTTTGTATTTTAGAAACTTCTACCGTATACATCGTTTTCGATACTACTTAAAGTGAAGTCGGGGGTATTTATATTTGTCAATTGGAAACCGATTTCAACATAAATGTTTACAATTCAAATATATTTATATATACATGTACGATGGCCCAAAAAGCTATGGAATAAAACACATACTTTTGTATTCTCTATTACTAGTATGTGTGAAACTTTCATTTTCTATAATCAAATATTTGTTCTTCAAATTATAGAAAGCTATAAAGATTGTTACAAAGGCGGCAGAAGAAGATAAAAAAAAAAAAGAAAATTATGATGAAGCCTTAAAGCTGTATGAGCATGCAGTAGAGTATTTCCTTCATGAAATCAAACGTGAGTAGAAAACTGATTTTGATCTAGAGATTGCTGAGGCTATCACTAATGTTTATTCACCCCTTTGGAACGGTTTCTTTTACAAGAGCCACTACAAGCTTTGAACAGTATATAAACATTTCATTATTGATTTCAGATTGAATTTTTGTTTTTGTTTTAATGTCTCTTAATTGAGTGTATGCTTCTGAGTGTTAGAGTGTAAAGCACTGCTCTGATACGAAGTTTGCTGTGTGAAGTCCTTATTTACCGTATAAAATTAACAACGAGTTTGTTTCAAAAAATTTCTAATTCCTTTAAAAAGGACATTTTTACTGTTAGTAATTGTTTTATAATGTGTCCATAGAACACAAATATCACCTTACTGAATGTAAATAATATGTGTTTAATCGGGTGTGGTTGATATCGTTAAGATTGTTGACTACAAACCATTTGCCCTTCACCGTTGAGAGTCCGAATTCCGTTAGGGATGACAGGAAAATGCTCCAGAGATTGGGTTTCTTTCATGTGAGGAAGCTATCCAACTAACTTACAGAAAATCTCCAAATGACCTCTACTGTGTCGGTGCGACGTGAAACCAAACCAACCAATACAAAAATGTAATACTAAACTGGTTAATTAATTATTTTGTTTGATGAAGCACAGAGTGATAAAGCAAAAGAGAGTATAAGAGAAAAATGTATCCGATACCTAGAGAGAGCTGAAAAGCTGAGAATACACCTCTCAACTCAAAGAAGTAAAATACATTAATGATATTATTCATATTATTTAAGACAGCTTTAAAATTTTGAAATTATTCTTTAAGAGTAAGAATTTAGGACGATCATATTGTTTTCAATACTATGACAATTGCGTCATTTGCTTTACTTTTATGGAGGCTATTCAGTGCCAAAATCCAGCCTAGTTGATCTAAGATGTACAATTGTATTTGTTTGTATATAAAATCCAGTTTGCATTTTTGAATTGACTTTGCCGGTTTAACATAGTAAACATGTACATGTATTTCAACAAAATAAATTTTGTTAAACGACAAAACATTATATAACTGTTTTCTGAGGGTAGCAATACCAAGTGGTCATCTAGCATGCGGAATACTCATTGTTCGTGAATACGCCTACAAAACAGCAGTTGCTTTCTGAGCTTTACATTGTCTTACCATTATGATTCTGATCAACATAATCCAGCTGTACACGTTTACACGTTTTGCATTAAGAGATAAATAAGCTCTGTTATTTCACCGCCAACTAAATCATCGCAAATCCGCACATTTTCTGAATTTACCGCCAGCGACTGGTTCTCCTTTTGCGGTCTGAGGAAACAAGAACACGAATCAGTTAATTGTTATCGTTAAACACACATTTCAATGTAAAACATTTTGGAGCCTTTTTTGTGTTTGCAAACAATAACAGTTATTCTTCAAACATAATTCACTAGCATGATTGCCATTCTATGCCTTAATTCAATCAACATCAGCATTATTACAGGCCTATAAGTTTTGAAACATTGTAGACACTTCATTTTCTAGAAAAAGAAAATAAGGAAAAAAAACTCACCAGATCCAATCCAGCTTTTAATGGGGTTGTTTGAGGATAAATATATTTCTAGGAAGTTAAAATTATTATTAAGACTATACTCAACATGCTCTTTTGAAAGACAAATAAATTTTACTGAAGTGAGGAATGAGTAACATTGACAGTTAAGCTGCTACCTTACAACTTTCAAATTTTCAAGTCAACCTCTGATAGAGATTTTGCTTCGACCAAATGCTAATACAGACCAAATTCTGGCTGCTGTCTTTCCCAGTAGTAGCATTTGCTATTACATTAATAGCATTATTACTAGCGTAAGACTTGACAAGAAAATGCTTTTTAGTAAACATAAAACCAAAGTTGTATGTAGCAACTGCCACTTCGTACATAACTTTTTATTTTTTACCATACTGTATAGATATATTTCCCCATTTATTACCATATTTATTTTCAACAATAATATTTAATGAGTCCCAATGTAAGTATATTGGTTATCAATTTATGTATATCTTGTTTATTTCATCTTTAAGAAATCCATCACTTACAAAAAATAATAAATATTCTGTGTAAAATATTCTCTGCTTTTAATCAGAAAGACAGCAAGTCTAGGTAATAGCTATTGACAGCATGTATACATAGATCTTACAGCTGTAATTGATTTAGAAAAATGCATAAAAAGGGGTTCGCTGAAGACCTTAAGCTACATTAGTTTACATATATTTAATAATAAAAGGCTAAATCTAAGCACAGACGTGCGCACGAGATACTTATCGTGGCCAAGAGCTACTAAGTCTTGGTCACAAGATAAGTGGTGCACACAATATGTTATGTCGTGACCACGAGTAACTTAGTCGTGGCCATGAGATATTTAAGTCGTGCGAACGAGAAACTATGTCGTGATCATTAGTTTCTAAATCGTGGCTATGAGATAATTATGCCATGCGCACGAGATACTATATTGTGGCACATTTTAGTAAACTAGGAAAATTCATATAAATAGTGTAATCTGATTGGTTAATCGTGCGCATGAGATAAATAAAACGCACAAATGTCACATCTGTGCCACCTTAGAAATCACATCATATGACTCTCAAAACATCTCCCAATGGATGTAAACAGAGATGCTAGGATACACTCACTGAATATTTATTTCAACATTAAAATGCGACAAATTCACAAGTTTTGTTTGGTTATACCACGGAATTATCAAATTCCCATACACTAGTATTGATCAAAATTTTGGGTTTTTCTACCACCCAATATATTCCTTCAAAGAAAAAAGGCACATACTTACCGCTCAGTTCTCTTTATTTATGCTGTCAAAAGTAAAATCCATGTATCGCATTCTAGTACTGACTGTTGAATGTAAAACAAATTATAGTAAGAATACTTCTGTGAACGAATTCAACAATTCGTACCGTTCCAATATTTCTTAACCACTTCTGTACTACTTGAATATCCTGTGCTAGAATACAATTTAACAAATCAGAGACTGTAATTGACATATGTTTCACTCATTATTATTTTACATTAAGAGTTGCCTCTCTCATTTTCGGCTCTTGTGAAAATTGGCTCCGCCTTTTAATTTTCGTCTATTTCCGTGATAATGCCATATATGAAAGTTGCAACATCGTTTACAAGAAATTAGTGTTAATCGCGTTAGAATGCACAAGGAAAGTGTGGTGTTGTCAATAACTGATGCAGTTACATTCTCAATGGGTATAAAACGTGTTGTGTACGTTCTATCGTTTACATTTCTATAAATCGCATTCGAAGTACATTTCTAAATACAGTTTGTTGTTATATATTTGTAAAGACAGTTTGCAATTTATCTAAGTTGCATGTTCCAGCTTCCATTTTGTCAAATCGAGATAATGAAAACACTTAACACCAGTGCAGTATGTAACTCTCGGATCGACTATTAGATTTTTACTAATGTGTTTAGTTGAACCGAAGTACGAATTGTCAAGTTTCAAACACGAATAGCCTCCATACACTTTTGGTTGCTCCATTTGATTCAATATCACTTGCTATTTTGGCATGCTGTAAAATTTGTAAATTGTAAGTATGTTTAAAGTAAAAGCTTAGTTGCTTAATTAATGTAGTATATAATGTTATCTGTAGATAAAACTGTCTTTTTCATATGACCTATTATTGAGCATTGCCACACCCTATATGAATCCCTTCGAACAGAGCGTCAAGGGATGCACTACTATAATAGTAAGATACCAAGTTAATAGCTCCGCGGCATGACGTCCAAGCGGCGTTAAATTGGTGGCTTCTTAACTTTATAAAAGGTTACACAAAGTGTATCTGATGTGCACTACATGTGCACTTCTAATGCACTTTAATGTGCATATAAGTAGCAAAATCACTCTGAGAGAAGTTTTTTTTTTTTTTTTTTTTTTTTTTTTTTTTTTTTAATTTTTGGAAAGAGGCCCTAAGGCCAAACAGTCTTAATTTTTAAAGTTGTTTTTATGCCGTCTTTTTATTAAGCTCACATCATAACCTGTCCATTTTGAGATTAATCATTTTGTGGTCTCACTTTGTCCGTCGTTAGTCGTCAATATTTTTATATTTTTATTTTTTTTAGAAAACCGATTAGTTTGAACTCTTGTAAAAAAATATACAACGGCTCTGAAATTCTTTTGATATTTCAACACGTTATAGAAAAAAATACATGGAGAAAGTTTTTGATTTTATCTTTTTGTGAAGTTGGCGTTCTGGTTGCCTTAATTTTTAAAGTTGTTTCAAGATATCATGAAAAGAAGTTAAACGGCCCTTAATGAAGTTGTAAAGATTTTTCTTGGTATTTTGCAAAATCTCGCTTGTTGCAATTTTGACAAATTTCTCAATAAAACACCTGGATTACTGTGTTAGCAAGGGAAACCCCTGTTCAGGATCATAGTAGAACTATCTGACGATGGCAAAAACAACACAGAAGGGATGACGTACTCTATTCAAAGTTACAAATATCGACGTAAAGTGCACATAATTAATGGTGTACAATTAAGAAAATATAGTACTAGTTTTGTTCTATGTTCGAAAGGGTACTTACAGGGTATGACAGAGCATTTATTGTAAATGACTGATTCCATTTATTATATTTTATTATGTCTCATATATTTAGAAAACCGTCTAACGGTGAAGATGATGAAGAAGGTGTCTTGTCAGGTAATAATATTGTAGAAATTTCAGTTAGTTTAGTATTCAAAAACGAGAATTAGCCTGATGGAATGAATATTTTTGCCTTGATTTATTCCATAGAGATTATTAAAGTTTGTTGTGTTGGCATTGGTTTATTGCTTTGGCATAAATAAACTTAACGGACATCTTTTACCGGTAAGGTTCATATTAAGTTCCATTGTATGTTATTCAATCTGTAAGACGCAAACGTTTGGTATGTGAAATGTTATAATGTCATACAAAAGCACATCTCTGTTCTTTATCAAGACTTAACTAGATTTTACATCTTTTTTTTACATTTTCCCTTTTTGAGCATATTTATACCCTATATGCAAACAAATAAGGAAGTGAATAAATTGAAAGTGGAAAGAGATTTGTATAAGGTTAAAAGTGACTATTACCAGTTAAAACTTCAGAAGTTGAAAGCAGAAATAAGTAAACAGCGATGATCTTATCTTATGTAACTGTGACACTTGGTCATTTTATAGCAGTAATGGCATCATACTCAATCACACCTTTGCGGTCAGACATTAAAAGTAATTACATGTAATACGTAGAACGGCTACGTACGGTGTTTTGTCTAACCCATTATTTTTGCCTAATTTTGGAGTTCCTTTATTAAATATTTACTTAAGGTACATTGTTATCCCAATATTATAATTTTCTTTAGTAAATTCCTTTGAACACAGGTTTTAATAAGTAAAGGTGCTTTTTTGGATTTGTATGTGTAAATAGTTGTTCAACATTTTTGTCTTTTATAAATCGTATAGATTGGCAATATACATTCATTATGTATTTTATATGTATTTTATATGACGTTTCGTACATAGATGAGACACTTAATAAACTATTATGTACTCGCAAAACAGTAGTCCCCATAAACGAAGTTATGAAGAAATTAAACAGGATTTATACCGAATTGCGCATACGCCGTCTGTCAATTCCATTTAATGTCTGTCCGTAAAATTTTACCCCCCCCCATTAATACTGCCAAAAAGAAGCATATTTTTATTTCATTTTTTTTGAGTGCCATCGATTCCAACGGGACCCGCATTTTCCCCTATTAAACATAGAAGGACTGGCAAGGCGAGCTTACGAGACTTTGTTTCACAGAAAATGGGACTAAATATTTTATATTTCCATACATACTTAACCACTTAGCAACTTATTCCATAAAGCAAGTTTATTAATATTATTAAAGGCCTTTTCTATGATCTATAAAAGCAAAAAATAGTTTCCTTTTGTTGGCCATGTACAAATCTATCAAACATTTTACTGATAAAATGCAACCAACTGTACTGTTTTCCTGAATGAAAAATAATATCAAATACTTTGCAAATAATTATATATAATTATTATACTCCTTATTTCCACTTTACAACACATACAACATGAAATACAAACGGTTAACATATGATAAATGATAATGACAAATGTGCATTTATATACAATTAAACAGACCTAATTAAGTTCAAGTTTAATAGTTTTATAAACATGTATAAGCTTCTATATGATTATATTTCTATAAGATTATATTAACATTATATCAGGTTATCTTAAAGCAATAAGTATTTAAGCATATGAACACAGTTGGAGTTCTCCTCGGATGGTGCTGAATGCATTTGGCAGCTAACCGGAATAACCTTGCCATCTTAAGAATATCAGTGTCTGCAAATCATTTCATAATTCTGCTCCGTAAAAGGCAGTTGTCATTGTAACTTTTTTTTCACTAAAGAGGCTAAAACTAAGGATTAACTTCACCAGGAGTCTCGTCGATAGATAGAATAGGAAATAGAGATGAGCGGCCTTTCCGGATACGCGCTTCCATAGCACTTGAAAACTTTTGCGATTTGTGTAGTTCAATTCCGCCGTGAGTAACAGCGTCCACTGGAATTAGAGAAGCACTTCCGAAATTAATATTTATATCTTTAACCGCCTGTCTGTCAGAATTATAAAAGTGCAATAATTTGCATTTACTGTCATTGAATTCATTTCCCCATCTAAATGCATATTTGTTCGCTATATTCAACTAGTGTTCAAGAGATTTAATGTCTTGCGGCAGAATAACGATATCGTTCGCTGGCGTTGGATAACCACTTCTTATAGTTTAAATAACCGTTCCATGACCACTTAACTGTAATGACTGAAGAAGTTCATTTTTAAAAAGGAGATACAGCCATGTTGACAATATTCCCCCTTGACGAATACTTTGTTGTACTTTAAGCTTTCAGACAAGATTTCATCGACTAAGATGTGTCCGGTTAAGCCAGTGTAACTGTTAATAAGCATTCTTAAAAATCGTCCATGAATTCCAAAGTTTTTTTTTCTATTTTATGAATAGCCTATTAGGTATAACAATATCAAAGTCAAGAAACATAGCAAGGGTATTCGAGTTTAGTTCACGATGATGAGCAATCGTTTCTTGAAAATTAAATGAAACCGTAATGGGATCTAAGTATTTTTTGTAAGCATTTTGCTGCTCGTTTGGAAATTCCTTCTATTCACTTTGGTCCATCTATCTTATCGTTCGTGCAATATCTTTTCGAATAATGGTGTATTACGGGTAATAAGATCAATGATCTATAGCTTTTCGGCACATTTTTCGGTTTTCCATCTTTGTATATATAGATAAAATATACCAGTTTTACAGTAACACGGTATATTTAATAAACATGCAAAAGAATCGATGATTATATTAAGACATGTGATATATTCATAAAACTGCGACACGCTGAAACAAATCAGGCGTATTTAAACTTTATATCAGGTACGGCAGCTTATACCAAGCAGTGTTTTTTATCGTTAAATAAAATCATTGTCATTTAAATGCGCCGCATTATATCACTCTGCATTTTCTCCGAAAACCAAGAAGTGATTTTATTTTTTAGAGATAAAATCACGGTTGTAATATATTATTTCTTAATTACAGTTAAACTATTGTTTATACAGCACGTACACTGTCTGTTTTGTACCTTTGAAGAGATAAAATAATTGAAATAATTTTAGGGACACAAGGTCAAAGAAGAAAAAAATAGGTTGTTACAACAAGCTTGTCCCTAACAAATTTGAATGAGCAGATTTTATAGAATTTCTTCTTGTAGCATTTTATGTTTATTAGGATTAGACGAATACGAAAATTGAAATAGAATTTATTGAGAAAAGTGTTGAAATTTGAATAATATTATCCTATACGGTATATATTTTTTGTTTGACGAAGGTCTAAAGACAAGATATTCGATAACAATATACGCTATTTAATGAGTATTTGAAACAATGTTTGAGTTAGCGGGTGGCTTACAGACAATCTGCACCAGGTTCATGGGTGATATTTGATTATGAGCGTGCGGACTTTCATATCTTTCCGTCTGCTAATGGGAATGTCGAGGTATTTTTTTTAAATTCTTTTAAGTGAAATTAAATTTTCGTTTGTCACATCGGCTAACACTGTTCTATTTTACAAAATTTAGCTTTAACAAACATTTGTAGATCTATAATTAGTTACCCTTTAAGCCTATTGCCAGTCATGCAAATATTGTTCTTCCTGGTATGAAAAATGTTTTGTATAAAGAGAACTATAGTTAGGTAGACAGTTAGGTATCTACCCACATTAGTAAACGTTAGAGGATTGGCATATATTTAATAACTTAAGTTAGCTTATATATAGATTGTTAGATGTTATAGAAATAAATACGAGTTACACTTAAGGAAAATACTCTTTTTGTGGAAGTACTGTACAGGGCCAGCAAGCAATATGTGTTAGTAAATAACTGCTACTATTATATTAAAAAGGAATAAGCTTTAACATATCGAACTGTGAATTATATATAGTTAATAAATACAATGGGTATGGTATTTATTTTGAATGGTGACATCTACAGTATATTTTGTATATCGTCTGCAGGAGTTTACGGATGATTTCATTCCCACTATTACGGAATGCCGTTAGGGCCATTGCCTATGAATGTGTTGATCTGTTCAAAACGCGATAGTCGATAGTACGATGGTGAAAACGCGAAATCACGAAACTACGATGGTGAAAATGCGAAAACACGATGATGAAAACGCGAAAGTACGATGATGAAAACGCGACAGTACGATACTACGATGATGAAAGCGCGATAAACTTTCGTGTTTTCACCATTGTACTGTCGCGTTTTCACCATCGTAGTTTCGTGATTTCGCGTTTTCATCATCGTACTGTCGCATTTACACCATCGTACTATCGCGTTTTCACCATCTTACTATCGCGTTTTCATCATCGTACTGTCGTGTTTTCATTTTCGTACTATCGCGTTTTCACCATCGTACTGTCGTGATTTCATCATCGTACTATCGCGTTTTCATCATCGTACTTTCGCGTTTTCACCATCGTAGTTTCGTGATTTCTTGTTTTCACCATCGTATTGTCGACTATCGCGTTTCAGATTAACACATTCATAGGCGATAGTTTATTGCGTTTTTATTATCGTTATAATTGCTTGATAGACAAACCATTTTTATAGTTATAGTGTACGGAATGCCGTTAGGGCCATCGCCTATTAATGGTTTGATCTGAAACGCGATACTCGACAGTACGATGATTAAAACGCGAAATCACGAAACTACGATGGTGAAAACGCGACAGTACGATGGTGAAAACACGATAGTTTATCGCGTTTTCATTATCGTAGTATCGTTCTGTCGCGATTTCATCATCGTAGTATCGAGTTTTCATCGTCGTGCTTTCGCGTTTTCACCATCGTAGTTTCGTGATTTTGCGTTTTCACCCTCGTACTATCGACTATCGCGTTTTAGATCAACATATTCATAGACGATGGCCCTAACGGCATTCCGTACACTATAACTATAAAAATGGTTTGTCTATCAAGCAATTATTGTTTATACATTTATAGTTGTCACTTGGAAAACTTCTATCGTATACATTAATTTTTTCGATACTATTTACAGTGAAGTCGAAGGGGGGTTTAAATTGGAAATAGATTTCCGCATAAATCTACTTTATAATGATAATAATTTATATGTACAGAGACCAAAAATGATATGTAATGAACCACATACTTTTTCTATATTACTAATATGTGTGAAATTACGTTCATTTTCAATTATCAAACTGTTATTTATCGTATATTTATATATACATGTACGATGGCCCAAAAAGCTATGGAATAAAACACATACTTTTTAATTTTCTATTACTAGTATGTGTGAAACTTTCATTTTCTATAATCAAATATTTTTTCTTCAAATTAAAGATAGCTATAAAGCTTGTAATAAAGGCGACACAAGAAGATAAAAAGAAAAATTATAATGAAGCCTTAAAGCTGTACGATCATGGAGTAGAGTATTTCCTTCATTCAATCAAACGTGAGTAGAAATATGATTTTGATCTTTAAGTTTTGCACAAGAGATTGATGAGGCTATCACTTATGTTTATTCACCCCTTTTGGAACGGTTTCGTTTACAAGAGCCACTACAAGCTTTGAACAGTAAATAATTCTTTCATTATTGATTTCATCTTGAATTTTTGTTTTTGTTATAATGTCTCTTAATATAGTTTATTCAGTGTAAAGCACTATTCTGATACGAAGTTTACTGTATGAAGTCCTTATTTACCGTATAAAATTAACAAGAAGTTGGTTTCAATGAATTTCTAATTCCTTTAAAAATAGACATTTTTTACTTTTAGTAATTATACCCCGACCACAAAATGTTGGGGGGGGGGCTGTAATGGATTCGCTTCGTCGCGTCCGTCCGTTCGTCGGTCGGTCGGTCCGTCCGTCCGTCCTTCTCCATTTTTGTGTCCGCTCTATAAATCCTATACCAATTGAAGGATTTCCTTCAAACTTGGCTCAACAAGGGGATGTGCAGAACCCATGTTGCCAATGTGTCAGCTCAATGTCAAGGTCACAATTGAAGGTCAAATATCAAACAATCAAATATAAGACAGTATGTCGTGTCCGCTCTGTAAGTACTACACTAAATAAAAGATTTTCTTCAAACTTGGCTCAAATGTTCACCTCAACAAGGGAAGGTGCATAACCCATGTTGCCCATGTGTCAGCTCAAGGTCAAGGTCACAATTGAAGGTCAAATATCAAACAATCAAATATTAGACAGTATGTTTTGTCCACTCTGTAAGTCCTACACTACTTGAATGATTTTGTTCAATCTTGCCTCAAATGTTTACCTCAACAAGGTAATGTGCAGAACCCATGTCACTCTTTTCCCGGCTTAAGGTCAAGGTCACACTTGAAGGTCAAAAATTGACTTAGAAAATATTCTTAAATTTAAACATGCATTTGAATATTTCTGAAACTTAAAATATATATGAAGTGTCACAATTAAGATATGTTAGTCAAGTTTGATAACTCTGTATTTCATTTTAACAAAGTTATGCCCCTTTTTAAGTCTTCAAATTTACAAACAATCAAATATTAGACAATATGTCGAGTCCGCTCTATAAATCCTATACTAATGGAAGAATTTTCTTCAAACTTTACTCAAATGTTCACCTCAACAAGGTTATGAGCAAAATCTATGTTACCTTTGTGCCGGCTAAAGGTCAAGGTCACACTCGAAGATCAAAAATTGACTTAGAAAATTTTCTTAAAATTTAACATGTACTTGAATATTTCTGAAACTAGCACAGGTATTTGCTTGAAACTTAAAAAGATATATGAGGTGTCACAAATAAGATATGCAGGTCAAGTTTCATAACTCTGTATCACATTTTGACAAAGTTATGCCCCTTTTTAAGTCTTAAATTTACATAAATTTAATACTAGACAATTTGTCGTGTCCGCTCTATAAATTCTATACTAATGGAAAGATTTTCTTCAAACTTTACTCAAATGGTCACCCCAACTTGGCAATGTGCAGAACCCATCTTACCCTTGTGCCAGCTTAAGGTCAACACACTTGAAGATCAAAATTGACTTAGAAAATGTTTAGTACATTGGGAAAATGAAAGGTTATTTGTAACTGTTTCGAACATGATTTGACAATATATATTTATACTATTACCTGTACAATTAGTCTTTTTTCACCAGAAATAATTTCTTTTTATGTATATGTATTTGTGCAAATAAATTTTACCCTTAACCACCTTCCAAGTCGTCTTCTGTCAAGGACATTGGTGGGGGTATGAATCGCATTGAGCGATAGTTCTAGTTGTTTTTATAATGTGTAGTACAGAGATCTCCTTAATCAATGTAATGCATGTTTGGTTAATCAGGTGTGTTGAGATCGTTAAGATCGTTGACTACAAACCGCTTGCCCGTTAGCGTTGAGAGTTCGAATTCTGTAAGGACTGGCAGGAAAATGTTCCAGAGATTGGGTTTCTTTCATGTGAGGAAGGTATCCAACTATCTTCCGGAAAATCTCCAAATGACCTCTACTGTGTTGGTGCGACGTGAAACCCAATCAAGCAATACATAAATGTAAAAACTAAATTGGTTAATTAATTATTTTGTTAGATGAAGCACAGAGTGATAAAGCAAAAGAGAGTATAAGAGCAAAGTGTATCCAATACCTAGAGAGAGCTGAAAAGCTGGGAAAATACTTAGAGAAGTAAAATACATAGAGGATATTCAAGTTTTTTCTATAAATACATGATTTATTTTCATCGAGTGGTATGAAAATAAATATTTCATGAGTGGCGGTAGCCACGAGTGAAATATGGTAATTTTCATGCCACAAGATGAAAATAAATCATGTATTTATAGAAAAAACTTGAATTTTCTGTTTATTATATACATTTTTCTCTTTTTTGACATTAAAATTTAAAAGACTTTCCCTTAAATTTTGTGTACTGGCAGAATGTAAAAGAAAGTAGTCCGGCAAGACACCAGTGAAAATACGGAAAATATGTTTCACTGCAGTGAAAAATAAATTTTTACAGTGAAAATACGGAAAATAAAAATATGCATTTTATTTCATCAATATTTCTCAATATTTCATTTATAAGTATATAATAAAATTATGTTATTATTACAAAAATATTATTTAAAGCAGCTTTAAAATTTTGAAATAATTATTCAAGAGTAAAACATTTAGGACGATCAATTTGTTTTCAATACCATGACAAATGCGTCATTTACTTCACTTTTGGTTGGTCCATTCGATTCAATATCACATGCTATTTTGGCATGCTGTAAAATGTATAAATTGTAAGTATGTTTAAAGAAAAAGCTTAGTTGTTTAACCAATGTAGTATATAATGTTATCTGTAGGTAAAAACTGTCTTTTTCAAATGACCTATTATTGAGCATTGCCACACCCTATATGAATCCCTTCGAACAGAGCGTCAAGGGTTGCACTACTAGTAGTAAGATGTATGAAGTTGGCGGCCAAGCGGCGCGAAGTTAAGAGCTCCGCCGCATGGCGTCCAAGCGGCGTGAAGTTGGTGGCTTCTTAACTTTATAAAAGGTTACACAAAGTGTATCTGGTGTGCACTACATATGTGTGCATTTCTAATGCAATTCAATTTTTTTTTTCATTTTTGGAAAGAGGCCCAGAGACCAAACAGTTTTAAATTTTAAAGTTGTTTTACACCGTCTTTTTATTAAGCTCACGTATTTTGAGATTTTGTGGTGTCCCCCCTTTCTCCGTCGTTCTAGACGTCATTATCTTTTTATTTTTTTCTAAAAGCGATAAGTTTTAACTCTTGTGAATATTATAAAAAGGCTCGGAAGTTCTTTTGATAGTTCAACACGTTATGAAAAAAATGCACTGAGAAAGTTCTGATTTAATCTTTTTTTGTGAAGTTGGCGTTCTGGTTGCCTTAATTTTTAAAGTTGTTGAGATATTATAAAAATAATTTACACTGCCCTTAATGAAATTGTAAAGACTTTTCTTGTTATTTTGCAAAACCTCGCTTGTTGCAATTTTGACCAATATCTCAATAAAACATCTGGAATACTTTGTTATGTTTTGTTTAGCAAGGGAAACGCCTGTTCATGATCATAGTAGAACCATCTGACGATGGCAAAACCAACACAGAAGGGATGATATACTCTATTCCAAGTTACAAATGCTTATCGCCGTATAGTGCCAACAAATTAATGGTGTACAATTAAAGGAATATAGTACTAATTTTGTTCTCTGTTCGAAAGGGTACTTATATGGTATGACAGAGCATGTTTTGTAAATGACTGATTCCACTTGGTGTAATAGCAATGTAGCACTATTTGGTGAACTTATTATATTTTCTTACTTCTTATATATCTAGAAAGAAAATCATCTAACGGCGAAAATGAAGAAGGGGGGTCTTGTCAGGTAATAATATTGTAGAAATTTCAGTTAGTTTAGTATTTTAAACGAAAATAAGTCTGGTAGAATGAACATTTTGCCTTGATTTATTCAATAGAGTTTATTATACATGTAGTTTGTTGTTTTGGCATTGGTTTATTGTTTGGGCATATATGAGTTTAACGGACAACTAGTGCCGGTAATGTTCATAATTATAAAGTTCCATTGTATGTCATTCAATCTGTAAGACGCAAACGTTTGGTCGAGCTTAAAGTTTATGTGAAATGTTATAATGTCATACAAAAGCACATGTCTGTTCTTTATCAAGACTTAACTGGATTTTACATTTTTTCTTAAATTTTCCCTTTTTGAGCATATTTATACCCTATATGCAAACAATATTGAAAGTATTTACATAACGATTAATTTCTTTTATTTAAGCAAACTTAAAACAACTGCAGATAGATGTATTAAGATCAGAAAAAAGGAAAAATAAGGCTGGAATCTAGAAGATCCAAGAAGAGACAAAGAAATTGAAAGAGGAAGTGAATAAATTGAAAGTGGAAAGAGATTTGTATAAGGTTAAAAGTGACTATTACCAGTTAAAACTTCAGAAGTTGAAAGCAGAAATAAGTAAACAGTGATGATTTTATCTTATGTAACTGTGACACTTGGTCATTTTATAGCAGTAATGGAATCATACTCAATCATACCTTTGCGGTCAGACATTAAAAGTAATTACATGTAATACATAGAACGGCTACGTACGGTGTTTTGTGTAACCCATTATTTTTGCATAATTTTGGAGTTCCTTTATTAAATATTTACTTAAGGTACATTGTTATCCCAATATTATAATTTTCTTTAGTAAATTCCTTTGAACACAGGTTTTAATAAGAAAAGGTGCTTTTTTGGATTTGTGTGTGTAAATAGTTGTTCAACATTTTTGTCTTTTATAAATCGTATAGATTGGCAATATACATTCATTATGTATTTTATATGTATTTTATATGACGTTTCGTACATAGATGAGACACTTAATAAACTATTATGTACTCGCAAAACAGTAGTCCCCATAAACGAAGTTATGAAGAAATTAAACAGGATTTATACCGAATTGCGCATACGTCCGTCTGTCAATTCCATTCAATGTCTGTCCGTAAAATTTTACCCCCCCCCCCATTAATACTGTCAAAAAGAAGCATATTTTTATTTCATTTTTTTGAGTTCCAACGGGACCCGCATTTTCCCCTATTAACATAGAAGGACTGGCAAGGCGAGCTTACGAGACTTTGTTTACACAGAAAACATAGCTTTTTGGGACTAAATATTTTATATTTCCATACATACTTAACCATCTATACTTGAACTTAGCAACTTATTCCATAAAGCAAGTTTAATAATATTATTAAAGGCTTTTTTTTATAATCTATAAAATACAAAAAATAGTTTCCTTTTGTTGGCCATGTACAAATCTATCAAACATTTTAGTGATAAAATGCAACCAACTGTACTGTTTTCCTGAATGAAAAATATTATCAAATACTTCGCAAATAATTATATATATACTCTTTATTTCCACTTTTCAGCGATTACAACACATACAACATGAAATACAAACGGTTAACATATGATAAATGATAATGCCAAATGTGCATTTATATACAATTAAACAGACCTGATTAAGTTCAAGTTTAATAGTTTTATAAACATGTATAAGCTTCTATATGATTATATTTCTAGATGATTATATTAACATTATATCAGGTTACCTTAAAGCAATAAGTATTTAAGCATATGGACACAGTTGGGGTTCTCCTCGGATGGTGCTGAATGCATTTGGCAGCTAACCGGAATAACCTTGCCATCTTAAGAATATCAGTGTCTGCAAATCATTTCATAATTCTGCTCCGTAAAAGGCAGTTGTCAATGTAACATTTTTCACTAAAGAGGCTAAAACTAAGGATTAACTTCACCAGGAGTCTCGTCGATAGATAGAATAGGAAATAGAGATGAGCGGCCTTTTCGGATACGCGCTTCTACAGCACTTGAAAACTTTTGCGATTTGTGTAGTTCAATTCCGGCGTGAGTAACAGTGTCCACTGGAATTAGAGAAGCACTTCCGAAATTAATATTTATATCTTAACCGCCTGTCTGTCAGAATTATAAAAGTGCTATAATTTGCATTTACTGTCATTGAATTCATTTCCCCATCTAAATGCATATTTGTTCGCTATATTCAACTAGTGTTCAAGAGATTTAATGTCTGGCGGCAGAATAACGATATCGTTCGCTGGCGTTGGATAACCACTTCTTATAGTTTAAATAACCGTTCCATGACCACTTAACTGTAATGACTGAAGAAGTTCATCTTTAAAAAGGAGATACAGCCATGTTGACAATATTCCCCCTTGACGAATACTTTGTTGTACTTTAAGCTTTCAGACAAGCTTTCAGACAAGATTTCATCGACTAAGATGTGTCCGGTTAAGCCAGTGTAACTGTTAATATAAGCATTCTTAAAAATCGTCCATGAATTCCAAAGTTTTTTTCTATTTTATGAATAGCCTATTAGGTATAACATTATCAAAGTCAAGAAAAATAACAAGGGTATTCGAGTTTAGTTCACACTGATGAGCAATCGTTTCTTGAAAATTAAATGAAACAGTATTGGGATCTAAGTATTTTTTTAAGTATTTTGCTGCTCGTTTGGAAAAATCTTTCTATTCACTTTGGTCCATTTATTTTATCGTTCGTGCAATATCTTTTCGAATATTTGTATATTACGGGTAATAAACTCAATGATCTATAGCTTTTCGGCACATTTTTCTGTTTTCCATCTTTGTATATATAGATAAAATATACCAGTTTTACAGTAACACGGTATATTTAATAAACATGCAAAAGAATCGATGATTATATTAAGACATGTGATATATTCATAAAGCTGCGATTAAACTTTATATCAGGTACGGCAGCATATACTAAGTAGTGTTTTTTTATCGTCAAAAAATCATTGTCATTTAAATGTGCCGCATTATATCACTCTGCATTCTCTCCCATCCGAAACCCAAGAAGTTATTTTATTTATTTAGAGATAAAATCACTGTTGGAATATATTATTTCTTAATTACAGTTAAAATATTGTTTATACAGCAGGTTCACTGTCTGTTTTGTACCCTTGAAGAGATAAAATAATTGAAATAGTTTTAGGGACACAAGGTCATAGAAGAAAAAATTAGGTTGTTACAACAAGCTCGTCCCTAACAGATTTAAATGAGCAGATTTTATAAAATGTCTTCTTGTACTATTTTTTATTTTATGCTTTTCAGTGGATTACTGATTTATCCGTGAAAATTATATTTGATAATTTCACAGTGAAAATTATCAAAATATAATTTCACTTTTTTCAATGACGAAACTACTTTTTTAAGATTTTCCCCATGTGGTACCTCAATTTTATTTTTACTGACAATTCTGACAATATCAGGCTGTTAAAAAAAATAGCAAAGCTGAAATAGATAAATAACTTAAATGTCAAAAGAAATAAAGAGAGAAAACTTACTTCTATTCCTTCAAATTCCAATCACAAAATTTCGTCTCTAATTTTTTTTGTTTCGTTTATACAGTCTAAAAAATACATTCCTTCCCCATGCTAAACTGCTCTTGATGACATTTGGGCATATTAAAGTATCCTACGAGCAATAACTGCCGTATGCTTTATGAAAAATTGAAAAGCATTGACAGCCATCACTCGTAAAATAAGTAAAACAACCCAGCGTTCCTTACAATGCCTTAGCAAGCTTCCAAGTTTTCCATTTTCCTAGCTCCTTTTCTGAATGTTTTCACTTCTGTCAACACTTATTTTTTGTCTGTTACAATCCTCAAATAAGTTTTCTTTCTTTTAAAAAGGTGTATGACTAACAAATCCAAATTATATCCTTCTGAATCTTACACAATTATTTTCCTCCCATGAAATACACAACTTTAAAAAATGGCTGCCGCTTACATTTTACAAAGCCAGGTCTAATATAAATTCGCAGTAAGTAACAGAAATATGGATGGATGGTTGGACTTTTTCTCCTACAAGAATTATTTGTTTTTATTATTAAAACAAGCGATCATTCATATTTTTTTAATAAAATGAATAAATATCACCGTCATTTAACCTTGATTGGCGGACTTATTTTTCAGCTCAAGACTTCTTGTTTTTAATGATAAATTCCCTCTAAATGGGGCTCTCAATGGGGGAAACAGATTTTAATATTAACATTCAAATTATGGAAATTTCGTTTTAACTTGTTTTAAAGCATAAAATAAAAAGAAAATTTGTCTGTTTGTTGTGTAAGATGTAATTTTATTTCATCTCGTGAACTTTAAAAACAGTATTCTCACTCGTGGCTACGCCACTCGTGAGAATACTGTTTTTAAAGCCCACTCGATGAAATAAAATTTCATCTTACACACAAACAAACAAATATCCTCTATATGTTTCGTACGATTAGACGAATACGAAAATTGAAATAGAATTTAATGAGAAAAGTGTTGAAATTTGAATAATATTCTCCTATATGGTATATATTTTTTGTCCGACGAAGGTCTAAAGACGAGATATTCGATAACAATATACGCTACTTAATGAGTATTTGAAACAATGTTTGAGTTAGCTGGTGGCTTACAGACAACCTGCACCAGGTTCATGGGTGATATTTGATTATGAGCGTGCGGACTTTCATATCTTTCCGTCTGCTAATGGGGATGTCGAGGTATTTTTTTTTTAATTCTTTTGAGTGAAATTAAATTTTCGTTTGTCACGTCGGCTAACATTGTTCTATTTTACAAAATCTAGCTTTAACAAACATTTGTAAATCTACAATAAGTAACCCTTTAAGCCTATTGCCAGTCATGCAAATATTGTTCTTCCTGGTTTGAAAAATGTTTTGTATAAAGAGAACTATAGTTAGGTAGATAGTTCGGTATCTACCCACATGAGTAAACGTTAGAGGATCGGCATATATTTAATAACTTAAGTTAGCTTATATATAGATTGTTAGATGTTATAGAAATAAATATGAGTTACACTAAAGGAAAATACTCTTTTTGTGGAAGTACTGCAGGGCCAGCAATATGTGTTAGTAAATAACTGCAACTATTATATTAAAAAGGAATAATCTTTCACATATAAATTTGTCGCAATATTGTCTATATGTAAATTATTTGTAATGCGTTTGCGAGCAGCATGGATCCAGACCAGCCTGCGCGTCCGCGCAGTCTGAACAGATCCATGATGTTCGCTATCAGTTTCTCTACTTGTTATAGGTTTGTAAGCGAACAGCATGGATCCTGATCAGACTGCGCGGATGTGCAGGCTGGTCTGGATCCATGCTGGTCGCAAACGCATTACGTTGGTTTTGTCATGACTCGGCTCATATAAAAAATTCTTTTATTTCAGCAAACTTTCTACAACTACAGATAGATGCATTAAGATCAACAAAAATATATAATAAGGCTGAAATCGAGAAATTCCAAGAAGAAACAAAGAAATTAAAAGAGGAGGTGAACTTATTAAAAGATGAAAGAGACTTGTTCAAGGTTCAAAGTGACTATTACCAGTTAAAACTTAAGAAGTTGACAGTTGAAATAGGTGAAAAGCGATAATTTTAATTTCATATACATGTGATACTCAGAAAGCATTGGTTTCATGTCCGATCATGTGTCTGCGTTGTGTCCATCACACGTTTAAAAATGATCCTGGACACACTAAATTATTCACGGCTACGTGCGGTATTTTTCTGTCTGACCCATGTTTTTACATAATTTGGAGTTCTTGCTTTTTTTAATTATTCACACTCTGGCTCATTTTGTTCAACGGCAGAATTCAAAAGTATTAAGGGATCAATTTGATACAACATAGATGGACAGATCTCATTTAGGAAAAGTGCAGTCACTAAGAACAATAAATCCCTTTTGCATTATTTTGGAGTTAAATCCTCAGAAATTTCCCATAATCAATTGCCTCTGTTATTTTCCAAAATCAGTTATTTCCCGAGGGCAAAGTGAAAAAGTGTAAATAAGCATCAACTTCACATTATTTTTTTGTCCGGAGCATAACTGAAAAAATTGTTCGAGATAAAACATTAAAACTTCTTAGATTGATAATTACCTTAAAGTTAAAATCAATTACTATACTTTGTATTTAATGCCCCCAGTACTTGTCAATGCAAAATGTTTTCCCACAGCAACTCTGAATGGAGAAATTTAGTGCCCAAGATCTATAACCCTGTTTTGCCTAGTTCTGGAGTCATTGTCTTTTTTTTATAGTTTTGCTTTTTACTTCTTTATCTCAAGTTTGTGTAAGAAGACAACTAAGTATATTCAACAGATCATATGATCATTGCTTTCTAAAATATCTTGCAGTTTTCATAATAATTCTCTAAAATAGTTTATAATGAAATGAATTCCATTCATTGTGGAATCAAAAATTGCACACATATCTTCATTCAAGCATTTTCTTTGTGATTTAACAATATTTGAGCCGTGTCATGACAAAACCAACATAGTGCGTTTGCGACCAGCATGGGTCCAGACCAGCCTGTGCATCCGCGCAGTCTGATAAGGATACATGCTTTCGCTATCAGTTTCTCTACTTGCTATAGGGTTTGTAAGCGAACAGCATGGATCCTGATCAGACTGCGCGGATGCGCAGGGTGGTCTGGATCCATGCTGGTCGCAAACGCACTATGTTGGTTTTGTCATGACACGGCTCATTTTATAAGTAGAATACTCTGCTTGACTATACTATGAAGAAATGAACTTATTGTCTGATTTTATTGACCTGTCAATTATGAATACATTATAGCGCTCATTTTGATATTCGACCCCACTTCGGTTTGGTCCGTGTAGCTTACGAGAATTAATGTTGAGTATATAAGTCATGTTTTGAAAGTCAGGCCAGCTTGATATGTCGGTTTTCGTTAATTCACAGTAGCACAGTCGGTTAAGAGAATGCCTGATAATTGAGAGGCTTGTGATTCGATTCTTACTGATGACATTCTTTTAGGCTTTACTCTCTCTTTTTTTTGCAGTATATTTTAATGGAACCGATTTGTAGTGTGTTTTACTGCATTAAAAAGACATTTATTGATTTTAATCCGTTTTAATTTTAAACATGAATTCTTAAAACATGTTATCTAAAAAGAGTATAGACTTTACAAAATTAAGTAAAACATAGTAAAACAAAACGATCAACATAAAAAATAGTCATAATTATGTTGCTTTCATAATGTTAAAAGTATTAATAAGAAAAAAAACATGGACCAACGCGGTCTCGAACTTAAAACATGTATGGCACTTACATTATAAACTCGTGCTTAACCTTATAGCTCTAAGTACACTAAGTCCATAGATACAAATTAACTTAAATTCCATCGTAAATAGTACATCTTACGGAACTTGTCGAAAATCTACCGAAGATTAATATATTGTGTGCATCGACCGTGTAATCAGTATGTATAAAACCAAACTATAAGATTAGGTTTTTCTGTTCATCGTAAAATCTGAATATATCTGTTACGGAAAAACATGCCCCATCTTCGAGCAAGTAACGCATCGATGTTAGCCAGTGCTGGTTATTTAAATGGGACATTTCTAAACAAGCACGGTTATTGCCAGAACTTCAGTCACAGGTCATTTAGTTTGAATAAACGTGTTTGAATTGGACAACCTTGTTTAGGCTCAATACGTGATATTCCCACCTTTTTTGAATGAAACATGTAGCTCCATCTACCGTAAAACAAGAATGATTACCCTGTATTGTATTTTCAAAATCAAAAGTGTAGACATGGAAAAGAGAATCAATATTAAGTGGCGAATTTAGTCTTTTGTTGTTGTTAGTTTTTTGTGCAAGGTTTTACAATAAGCTGTGGCCACTACAGACATCATTACTTTATAGGGTTAACGCACGTTTTTCCGTGTTATAACGTCTGCAGAGTCCCGAGGAACGGTTGGTGCTCGCCCTCCAACAGTTCCGAGGGACTCTGCAGACTTTATAACACGAAATAAACGTGCGTTGACGCTATTATAGCATAAAATTTTCAAACAGATTCCTGATGTATAGTTTATACAAAACACAATTACATTAAATTCTTGTGCTTGGACGGTATTTATCCAATTCTATGTTTTACGTATGCGTTTCATTTTTCCGGGGCCAACAACTTGGAAAATTCTCGGAACCGAACGAAATTTTGAATTTTAATTGATTTAACAAAGCTTGGCCTTCGGAGATTTATTATCTCAAGAAAAAAACGTTACATTACTCTACCCTCTACCCAAGACAAAACATGACCCTCAGAAATTCTTAGAATGATTTCAGATTGACGGTAGAAAAAAGATCAGTGACATCAGAATCGGTTGTTTTTTTTCAAGCAAACAAGTTTACACTAAGCATTATTCTCTCAAAGAAATATAAAGAGCATTTATCAACATAAACATAAATAAAAAACATTTTCTCATATTAATTTTGTGTTATCTAGTTTTGTAAGTTAATCGGAGTGTTAAACTGAATGACAGGTCTAGATTCTACAGTACTGTATTTGTTTACATTGACAAAGTCTGTCCGTTTAGAACTTAGAGAGGGCGACAACCAAGATTAGCACGGCCACCGATGTATATACGCCGTTTTTCCGGCATAGTTATACTTGAATATGCGACTGAGGCCCTCGAATCAATAAATTTCAATATAACAAAAGCGCATGACTCTTCGACAAACAGGCCAAATCGTCATTTTTTGTTTGTATGTTTACTGGGCCCTGTATGTATTGCGCATATATATAGGTGAAACCGGGCTATAACAAGAGCGCGTGACTATGTTAACACATGGTTTTGGTCCCGTTATAACACGGGCAAAAGAGGGAGAAATAGCCGATTTTATGCTATAATAAAGTTTAAACCCTACCTTTGGAAAGCCTAGAAAGATTGTAACAGAACGGCCATGGAAATTAGGCCTCGATGATTTTTTTCGGGCCACTGTCTTATGACGTTGTTGTGACACTCTTTCTTTACACAATGTGCACTCATGAATATATAAAGTGGAAGCATCCTTATATGAATTCTACTTAACAATATATGATGTCAATGTGTCTTTATGTGATGTCAACCTATCATTATATGATATGCATTTATGATAATATAATGGTAGCATCAATATATTGTGTCAATTTACAAATATATTATGTCAATCTTAAATTATACGATGTGAATCTATATTATTATACGATGTGCATTTATGAGTATATTATGTGGTAGCATCATTATATAGTGTCAACCTATCAATATATTATGCCAATCTCTGATTATACTATGTGAAAATATTATTATAGGACAAAGAAAGGTTGACTCAATAAATTGCTATTTGGACATAACAAAGTTCAGTTTTATAATTATAAGACAGTCAAGGCTTTCCATACCTATCCCTGTCACAATGTCCAGGTCAGCAAAAACAATCAGCACCAACCAGACACAAAGGAGTCATTCTTTTCTTCGATTCAATTCTTACAATAGATCAAATGCTGCCATATTTAACCGTCAAAAGATGTAAAATTAATTAACACGTTGCAATTTTGTATTTTTTGAAGTAGCAAAACTATATGCGTGTTTCAACGAAACTGATTTTGAATTGACATTATGCTCATATTTTCATTGTCAAGTTGAGCTAAATTGACTGAATATTTCAAAAGATTGACTGTTATATAATTATTATAATTGTATAATTACGGAAAATGTTTAGTCTGCCTATAAAAAGACTGCCCAATATAAGAAGACGGTCCCATTCTTTTTATAAATTGAACGTTACAGGTATTTCTCTGGAAATTTACGTTCATCCGATATGAATTGTGAAATTGAAAGGAATTATCACAAAATGTTAACTTATATATTGACTTTCACCAGTTCTCTCACTACATATCATTGGCTGGGCATAATGTCACTTAAAACAACCAAGTCACATTATAACAATCTCGAAAATTCTTTAACATTTTCATAATTTATACGCTAAATATTTATTTTGATCCCTTGTTTTGTTGATTTGCTCGACGTAAATAATGTTGGGGTGGGATAAAGGCGTTTCATTCCTTGTGTTTATAATTATTTATACTGTACAGGGGATATATTTTGGATATTATCAATAATATTGATAGATTTCAAATTCCTGTGATTATATTAAATTTTGTGACGTCATTTTTCATCAAATGTCGTAAGTTGTGACGTCACAACGAACAAATTATGTTAAATGACGTCATATGCGATGTAGCTTGAAAACGTCGTCTGATAATTATAATGAATCAATAACTGACTCGACTAAAAGACCAATATGGGCTTCTGGTTCGACCTTGCAGAAAGGATACAGGAAGCTATCCGAATAAAACAGTTGTTGTCGCGTCTTTCAAGAGCTAAGGAGAATGCCTTAAGAGAGTTGATGGGGTTACCGCCAAAAACATCGTGGTAAGATAATTATAGATCTAGTAATTCATTTCAAAATTTAGAATCAGGCATCACTTTATACCGTACTATACTGTAGAGGCTACTGTATAAATTTGTTCTAGAATCTACAATATTTCATAAATTCGTTTTGCTCCAGGCTGCTGTAGATCTAGAGCAACTTCAGGTAATGTCGACACTGGTGTAATTTCGACACCTTCTTCCATTTTCCTATTATATTAACAATAAAGCACCATTTTTTACTTTATTTAAATCAATTTTACGATGTCAGAACTATATGTGACGTCATCACTTGCTCTTGGTCTTTTAGGCATTCTTCCTTTTCTAGAAATTTCCGGTCTATGGATGCCATTGCTCGTAATTTTATCCGAAAAAAAGGCATTTACAGAATCTTATAAGAAGGGTCGATAACTCAGGCACATAACTTTGTCATCATTTCGTATTTTTGTATTGGTTTCGATGCAAATAAACCTTAAATATGAATGTTATGAACATTTAACCTTGAGTTTATTCTCAATTATAAGACGCATAACAATTGTACAAGGGTGTCGAAATTGAACGATACTTATCTTCTCTGTCGGCCAATTTCGACACATAGTCATAGAAATATTAAAACTTTAAATTCACAACAGTAACTAGCTCTACGTGCATGAAAAAATAATTCAAATACGTTAATTAGAAAAAAAACAACAACAAAAGACATTATGTTTTTTTTTTAATTTCAAGTTGGTTGCCAAACTGCAGAATGCTAGATTCATAATTTCCAAGTCGCTGTATTGACATTGCAAACTTTACTTCATCAAATATGCATTGTAACTAACATAAAGAGATAGCATCACCAAGTCCTTTGATAAATTGCTGTCTATTCAGCTTTTGCAGTCTGCTAACCCTGTATTTTCTTCTTGCACAGACATCTCTGTACACTGTCATAAACACTGAGTCATCTGCTCGTTCTATGCCGTTTCCTTATCCTGTCTCGTGTACTGACAAAGGACTACCGACTACTGTCATGAACATTAAATCTTCTGCTCGCTATATATATATGTCCTCTGATAGTCCTCTATTGTTTTTGGACAAAAGTTCAGTGTACTTTCATAATCAATGTGTCGTCTGCTAGTCCCGTATTGCATGTCTACTGACATCGTCAGAATCAAATTCTGAAATTACCATCTATGTTGACACTGACGACAACTTTGGTCAACGTAGCAAGTGTTCTGGATGCACAAATAATGAATGATTAGAATGGTGACACTGACGATTGACGAATGGATTATGTGTACTTTATGTCCAAAAATAGATGGCAATTTTTCACGTACAGGTGAACCGATGAATTTTAAGTTGAGTAAGTGATAAAATACAACTTTGTTTGCCAGTTTTGTGTCCAGTTTGATAAAAATGGTCAATGGATGTGCATATATGTATGTACTTAATACGCAATATATATACTTCAAATCATTTCAAAAGCAATGAACAGGTAACGTTCTTTTCAATCAAATATATCCGTGCATGAAACGTATAATTACGAACCTTTTCAGAACTTAAAAGAAACGTGATTTTTACTTCGGAAATGAATTGTTTTATTTATTATATTTGAACATAGGTCCTCAAATTCTTTCATTAGTTGAATGTCATATTATTGTCTTATACTACAAAATGGAATTACATTTAATGATTGAACGTGGTTTATATAATCTTTATCTAATTGCACAGTAAAACAATAAATGTTTCATGTTCTCTTTTCAATTTTTAAAAAACAAATTGGAGTATGTCGAAATTAGACGAAACATGTCGAAATTATACTATACGACGATATCTATGTTCGTAAGAGAGCTATTGCAAATCAAACAAGACATTCTTGTTCGTTTACATAATCAAGAAGTATTCCCAAAATGTTAGTTTCACATTCAGGTTAAAATCGAATCTTGTAATATCGACACCTAAACATTTGTGAGCAAAATTCTCTTAAAGTGTCGAAATTACCCGATGTTACTCTACTGTAATGTTAGAAGTTTATTTCTCTCTACTGGGGGCAGGCTGGTCTGGATCCAGTGTTTATTCTAGGATTCGAAAAACAGGGGGGATTATTATCGAAAAGTGCGAATTTATTACATTTGCTGATCTTTTTCCTTCTTTGTCTATGTAAAATTTCCCCCCTTCCTCTCAAAAAATAGGGGTGAATTCTCAAAAATATGGGTGAATCCCCCCATCGCCCCTCCTAGAATAGACACTGGGATCTCATGCTGGTCGCAAACGCACTATGTTTGGTTTTGGTCATGACGCGCTCAAATGTATATTTAGAAGCCACCATTCTGTAAAAGCTTCAGTTTTGAAATTTAAATGCTTAAATAACTTGTGTCATGTAGATCTATCGGTCTAAAAACGGGTCTAAGTAATTGCCACCATTATTTAAAGGGATTCCGTTGAGTTTTTATGATAATTGACCCGAGAACTGTTTTTTTTCCCCCGAAGATTAATGTTCCATTTGATGTTGGTCGTACAATTTCGGATAATTCGCTTGACTCCTTTTTTTCCCCAAAATTAGAATTATTATGTGAAAAATAACCAAAAATCAAAAAGCGCTGCAATGCTTTCACTAAGATCGGTCTATGAAAAGCATAAACATACGATTTTCAATTATTCCGAAAGTTTTGCTAAATCATTGAGGCACATTATCACCGTAGGGAACGTGTTACAGTATCGCGTTTTCCGGTTACAGTATAGAATTTTCAAGACGATGGATTATTTATGGGAAGAGAGGTATGAGATTTTTATTCCGGTCCATACTACTAGTAGTTTAGTTTCTAAAAGATGTTTTTTGTGCTTAACTTGTAAGGAACAGAATCCGGTATCTAGTCATATATTTCTTCAGACTCCGCATCGCAGATTTATCTCTATATTGTCTCATAAATGTGCAGATTTGAAGGTTTAAAAATTTGAATCGAGAGACCAACGCATCTTTTACCCATTTCGACATTATTTAAGCATGCCTAGATAAAGTAAATCTACAAAACGTTAGTCCTTTGTGTTTAGAAACGTTTATAAAAGTAAATTACCAGTTGAACCTATTTTCCTGTTGGTAAAATGCGTTTGAAAAAATAAACAATGTTACAGTATAGAGCGAGGTTAATTTTGAAGGGTTACAGCATAGACCTAGCGATTTTGTTCCAATTTTGTTACAGTTTTACTTTATATCCAGATTTCGGTTACAATTTAGATACTTGCCAAATTTCAAACAAAGTTCGTGTTTCCATTATTTTTTTTGAAATAACTCATACCTTTCTATATTTAATACATTCTTGACAGGTTGTTTTACTTTTTTTCTTTTGCAGAAAAATTATCAATGTGACACGTTATTGCCATTCTATGAAAAGCGGCATATTCACAGACGCTTGTGGTTTGGAGCTCAAAACGCCTTTAAAATCCAAATAAAATGCATATTTGTCAATCCCAGGACATGTACTGATCATATATATCAAAAAATCTTAACATATGCCGTTTTGAAAAAAAATCATATTTCAACAACTATAATAATACACAAGATAAAAATGTTCGCCGGAAAAAATCCGCACCCCTACCGTCATAATCACCATGTATTTTAATCCATTTCCAATATTTTCACATAATCCTTTGGTCCATCGACACAGAAGATATAATTCTTCACGATGATGGTCAATTTTAAACTTCAGCGGTAATATAAACAACGCAACAGCCGAAATAAACATCAATATTATCGCCGTTTTTTTTCAACGACAAAATCTTTCGAGAAATTCAATGGACCAGACGGCTATGAACGAAGCTATCCGATTATGTGGCCCCAGCTTTGCCGTGTGCAAAATGCGCAGCGCTTTTAAAGTTTGGGAACCACATAATCGGATAGCTTCGTTCATAGCCGTCTGGTCCATTGAATTTATCGAAAGATTTTGTCGTTGAAAAAAACGGCGATAATATTGATGTTTATTTCGGCTGTTGCGTTGTTTATATTACCGCTGAAGTTTAAAATTGACCATCATCGTGAAGAATTATATCTTCTGTGTCGATGGACCAAAGGATTATGTGAAAATATTGGAAATGGATTCAAATACATGGTGATTATGACGGTAGGGGTGCGGATTTTTTCCGGCGAACATTTTTATCTTGTGTATTATTATAGTTGTTGAAATATGATTTTTTTTCAAAACGGCATATATTAAGATTTTTTGATATATATGATCAGTACATGTCCTGGGATTGACAAATATGCATTTTATTTGGATTTTAAAGGCGTTTTGAGCTCCAAACCACAAGCGTCTGTGGGCATATTACCCTCAGGTTAAACATTTCGTGTTCCCTAAACGAGAATACAATTAATGAGTTAAACTAAATAAAATGAAATTTTGAGAGGGGATCGGAGGTTATGAAGCCTGCATACCATAGATAAGCTGTCAAAAGACACGATTAACAAGCAGGCAATACCCTAAGAATGATTAAACAGTATTTAAGTGAGCGATATTTCAACCTTAAATTTTAAGTTGGAATTTCCATAGATCTACCATAATGTATTTTATAAATATTTAAAAGGGGTTGTTACGTTTGGCTTTCTTGGATTTTAAGTTTCAACGATACTGAGGTCATGTGAAAACATTCATGCTTTAGTGTAAAGAAAAACCCAAGATACCCTTTGTGAAACATTTCAGACACAATGCACCTGACTAGAACCACCGACCTTCCGTAAATTAGCTTGATAGATTCCTCAAATACAAAGAATCAAAAGTCATGATTGGATTTCAACTACAGCAGTAAATGAAAGATAATTTGAAGTCGATGCTGCCACTTTTATGTACCTCCATCAGGTTCACTAGAGAAGATATTGTAATTGTCTGACCTTAATTTATACTCTATAACTTTCAATATTATTTTCTTTTTTCAGAAACATGGAAACTGCTATACAGAATGTCTGAAATAAGAGAAAACGAGTTTTAATTTAATGACGACAAAATGATCGTAAATTCAACAAAGAAGCATTCGAAATGACGCAATGGTCATGATTTGATTTAAATGCTTTTGGTTCGAGACGAGAAGGGTCTTTAAACATTGCCTTTTTTAAAATCTATGTTTTGGGTTTTCATATCCCCGATTGCAACCGAAACTATTTGAACAACTAATTGGTAGAAAGTCATGTAAATTTCATCACATTTAGTCAAGTAGTTACTGAGCGGATGAGATTGAACACACATGAGTCCATTATATTTTAAACTTTAACCGAAATCTGAGTATAACCTGTAACACAATCGGATAAAAAACGCTAGGTCTATGCTGTAACCCTGCACAAATCACCTCGCTCTATACTATTACATGGTTTATTTTTTCAAACGCATTTAACGAACAGGAAAATAGGTTCAACTGGTCATTTACTTTTATAAACGTTTCCTAACATAAAGGACTAACGTTTTGCAGATTTACTTTTTCTATGCATGAATAAATTATGTCGTAATTACAAAAAAGGCGTTGGTATCTCGATTCAAATTTTCAAACTGTCAAATCTGCATATTTTTGAGACAATATAACGATAAGTTTGCGGTGCGGAGTCTGAAGAAATGTATGACTAGATACCGGATTCTGTTCCTTATAAGCAAAGCACAAAAACATATTTTAGAAACTAAGCTACTTGTAGTATGGACCGGAATAAAAATCACCTACCTGTCTTGCCAACAAATAATCGAAAAACGCCATACCGTAGCACGTTCCCTACATTATCTCTCATGAACAGACTCTATATAACTGCATTTTCATAAAATATTGATTTTCATTGCTTCTGAGGAATCCCGTGCTCTTTTTCTAGATTTTTTTCTTCCATTTGTGACCATTTTGAGACTGAAAATGTTTTTGAAATAAGCAAAGTCCAATTCAGGGGCAGATAACTCAAAGTAAAATGACGTTAAAATTTAAACTAAAAACATTTTTGTGGAATAATGACCCTTTAAAGGAGGATTTGTTTTTAAATGGGAAAACAACCAATTTAGAATATCAGCTTATGCATTTCCTGACCGCTCATCGAGGTAGTGTTATTACAACATAGTACAATTTCAGGTGGGACGAGTGCACTACAAACATCATGACGTTTTTCAGAGATAAAATATGTCAAACGATGTTTCCGTGTTGTATATATGATGTCAACAGACGTAAGAAACGTCCATCATGCTGGACAAGTCCGACATTCAGGGAATTTCTAGGTAACATTTGTAAATTTTAATCTCGAAAAAATTAATGTGCCTTAATCAAAGACAAAATGTCGCACTAAATTTAAGTTAAACTTTTCGTACTTTTTTCTTTTCTCAAGCCTTTTTTTTCGTGTGTTATTTTGTTTTGATGAATGCTCAGGTTCAGTCATAACTGTATATATTTTGCAGTTTTATAGCGGCTCTACACAATGATTGACTTAAAGAAAGGTTATTTTCTATAAGAGTTTTAACATGTACACTTTAATTAAAAGACAGAAAACATGGACGAGCTGGTTCAATTTTAACAGTGATGGTTGAACAATTTTTTTTTATAGAAAATATACCACACCATGATGGTATACTCCTTATAAGATACGGACTTCCCCGATACATGTACGACTATTATAAGATTTTTTATTTACCTCACGTTTGGTATGTACAGTAATATGTTTTGCTCGTTGTATTTTACAGGTTTTCTCGGAGGTATTATATTAACAATGATATCGTATCTGATGATGGTTTACCAGATGGAAATGCCACCAGTTGCTGCATTCCCTCTGTGTGCAATAGGAGGACTTGCTATCACACTTACAATGGCTTTCTCGTCGAATATCCGATGTCTCGTACTTCTGATGTTACCCCAGTTCTTCTCTAGTAAGCATTATTTTATAATCTATCAAATGACATTCACACCCCGATCCCCACACCCACACCCATCTTTGATTTTTGACCTATATATATACATCAAGTGTTTCTCTTATGTAGGTATCATATGGTTTTCTTAGAATGTAAAAAATGCAAAGATATGTATGGTGGCGTTTAAGGGTCAATATCTCGTGATATCTTGTTTATATTTTATGAAATATATATCTTTATCATATATCATTGTTGATATACGGTCGCATAAAAGTGACATTTACATAAAAGTGACATTTGCATTTTTTTTTCGTACATTTTTTTGCTTTTGTTTATGCAAAACTCAAATAAAATATGTATGCAAAACTAAAAAAATATATACAAATGTATATGTACGAAAAACAAAAAATAAGTATCAAAAACAAAAACAAACAAAAATTTGCAAATGTCACTTTTATGCCACCGTATTGAGGTCATGTGAAGATATCACCAATAATTCTGACGTTCAGATCTTCAAATCAGTAATATACCATAAAAATGTCGTAGACTGCAACACGTTGATAAAACGGCCCCCATATTTTGTATACAAGAAATAGCACTATCAAGGAGCTGTTTCAATCAGATTGAATACTTTTATACTGTATTGTCGTTTTATTATTACTAATAATTAAAATTTGACAGTGAATTGTCAATGGTGTAAGATATAGGAACTAAGAAGTAGAACTGTTATTTCCAGGTAAAGGAAGAATGCTACTGTTGACATATGCTATGATTTTGGCTATGAGTCACCCATTAAACAACGTCAAGGTCAATATTGGAGTGATGGCACAGAGCGCCACGTGTGGACAAGAGAAAGCCCTAAATGAAACAAAAGCTTTAGTCAAATCAGCTGTTGCTCCGATGCAAAGTAATCAACATTTGAGCCGCGTCACGACAAAACCAACATAATGGGTTTGCGAAAAGCATGGATCCAGACCAGCCTGCGCATCCGCGCAGTCTGATCAGGATCCATGCTGTCCGCTATATCAGTTTCTCTACTTGTAATAGGGTTTGTAAGCGAACAGCACAGATCCTGATCAGATTGCGCGGATGCGCAGGCTGGTCTGGATCCATGCTGACCGCAAACCCATTATGTTGGTTTTGTCGTGACGCGGCTCATTTATTATGTACTTATAAATGAAATATTGAAACATATTGATGAAATAAAATGCATACTTTCATTTTTCCGTATTTTCACTAATTTTTTTTTTCACTGCACTGAAAGATATTTTGCGTATTTTCACTGGTGTTTTGCCGGACTTGTTTTAACATGAAGTTATGAAACTAGTAATTTAATGATACAAAGCTTTTTCTAAAGTGAACAATTAGCCTTTAATTCATAAACTTATATGAATAATTCTGGAAAATTGTTGTCAATTTCCTAAGGGTGATTACACATATACATTCAAAGCTTTTCACCTGTCTACTCTTACATTTGGGGGGAAATTACACGGTATTTATTTACAAAATTGGCAGAGCATACTTCATAGAACAGGGGGTTTTCACCTTATTAAACAGAGACCAATAAAAAGTCTTTAAAATCATGCAGTTTTCCAAAAAACTACTATACAAGCTTTTCAGTTTCCCAAATCAGCAATTTTAGAGATATTTTTTCCCAAAGTCAGAGGGTAATTAAGAGAAAAAACCTGTATAATTTACTTTTAGGAGATAACTACATGATTTTAAAGAATTTTCCTGGAGTGGGGGAAGGGGCGGTTCGAGGGGCGGGATGGGAGGGGCGCCCTTAAACTGGTTCCTGTTTTAGAAGAAAGAAAAAGAAAAAATGATTATAAGACTTACTTTCTTACTTGTAAATGATTCAATTCAGACTTAAATAGTTTTTAGCTTGAGGTCTTCAGCCTACCCATAATATAACTTTGAATGAGCGGCTTTTAGAATTTTGGACGCCTAGAGCATTTTAATAGATTTATTCTACGGAGCTAAATTTTGCAGCTCATATTTTGAGTAAAGGTGAATGTAAATTATATAGAAACTGTAAGTTTAGTTTATGGTCATGGACAAGTTTTATATATGTTTATGGATATACTGTATAATATGTGAATTTGATAATGGGAAAAATGAAGTGTTTTCCTTATTGTTCTGTATTCAGGTATAATGGACAGCATAAAAGATGTTTTATCCAAATTGGTAGATTTTTCTAATATGATGAAAAAAACATATTCAACGCTCAGACAGACTGTGATGGAAATAGGTAAGAGTCGATGAAACAATTATCCAAATGGCTTAATGTAACACACTGTTAATAATTCCATCGAAGAGCTACTTTTTTGTCGGTGGGGCATCGATAATTATTATCTCTGTATACCATAAACGTTTTTGTTATATCTTCTTTGCTGAATGCTAAAGTTCCTTTATAATCACTTTAACCAGTTGCATATTATATGCCTTGGTTTAATAAAAACAGAAACATTATTTAACTATATACCAGAACTCTTAGTTAATGTTGTAAAAATTAACGCAATCAAAAGTGTTGTCTGTGTTTTTTCTTTCTTTCTTTTTTTCGTGCCTTACTTGGTGCCTAAATGACTGGATGTTTTCTCGCGATGTGGGCGTGCGGTCAGTGATGGTCACTCTTTTTTTGTCAATCTTTGCGCTCATATTCTTAAGTGTACCTTTAATAAAAAGTCCTTTAGAAAATAATTTCATGTTGAATTATTTTGTTGCTAGTACTATAATAGTAGGCAGGCGCTTTTTGATAAAATCGTAAAAAATCTTTAAAATGAAATACTAATATAATGTTCATTTGTATATTTGAATGCTTATTTTTAAACATATTTTAGCAGGCATGTTTTTTATAACAGCAATATGAATTATGTAATACATGTATTTTCAAATAGGGTCCACGATTAAACGAGTTGGTCGATGGTTGGCGTCAATTGTAGATAGATGCAATGATAAGATGGGAGCCCCGTACAAAAAGTGCAAAAAGGTTTTTGAGGACGCCGTCAATGATTGCAAGTAAATAAATACTTCTGGTTTTCATCCATTTTTTTTTTTTGAAAAGTTTCAACTTAAATTGTCCAATAAAGAATCATCATTGGAAATGCGATCAGGGCCAAAAAACACTTCTTTGTAGTGCTTTTTGCTTTTCTATTTTAAAGAACTTGTTCAAAGTTGTGTTAAATTTGCAACCCCTTTTCCAAAAGTATGCCAAAATCACGCATATTTTCCCCAAGAAAAAGGCTGAGGCCCCTTCCCCAAAAATGGTGTTTTGGCCCTGGCGATAACATTAGACATAACGGTCTTAAGTCACGTGACGCCTTGATATTAAGTGCTATTTCATTCTTGACAAGATAATATGTTTCAGATTCTAAAATGCGTTATCGTTATACTTTTTTAGTTTTGTGTCCAGATGTGTTATTTTATGACCACAAAGGTTGTTGTTATTTGCTGAACAACGTGTATGTTTATTGCACATTAATTTACAAAACTACTGAATAAGTTTTAGCTTGAGTGAACAGAAAGTTGAATCTTAGCGTTAATAGGAAACGTTCGACTTTCTTGTCTAGCACAAGGAAGTTGTATACATTGTACTATCATTAATAATGATTTTGACATGTTATATGACCGTGTATAAACGGTTGTTTGCAAACCTGGTAGTCTGGTTAAGTTACAAATAAACGTTCATGTACCGTAACGGCTATGTAAGTTGACAAGATTTTTTTTTTGAAGAATAAGGGGGCAGGGGACCTAAAAATGAAAAATTTTGTATTTCAGTGTGACCAGAAACACAATTCCAAATATTTCAAAATCTGTCTCACAGGCAGATAACCAGTTGCACAGCATTATTCAATGATATATGACATACATTGAAGAAAATAATAGTTTGCATGCATTGCTCCTTCAAAAAATGACTGACAGCAATTTATGTTTACCCCCACCCAGCCAAAATCACACCTAAAATATACCAATATGGGCAATCTTCATGAAGGTGCAGCATACTCCAGAATCCGCCCGATTCCTTTAAAAATATCAGTAACATGCAGTGCAAGCTATGGCATTTTCAGAAATGACAAATAAAGTGTCTGTCATACGTTTAGATTTTTCACAAAATTTATCTGAAATTTCTTACTTGTTTGGCGCCAACTGTCAAAGCTTGATTTTTAACTTTTTCACCTCCATTCGGAGAGTCAGAAATACATACAAAGCTACCAAAATGCTTAGTTTCGGGTAAAAACCCAAAAATATATCTCATTTCCTACACACAAACAAGAAAGAATTACAATGACAGAGAAATATCAGAAGTTATCAGTACCTTCAAAACACCATGTCTGAGTTATTAAAAAATTTGACCGGGGCCATCATTCGAATATGTCCCCTGCCCCCTAACAATATAGGATACTAAGCAAAATTTTAACGTACCTGCCTGGTCACCTGCGTTATAAAGTTCATGAGTATCCAATGAAAAGCGATATTACAAACGTATAGTATCATATAATTATTACATTCGTGCTACACAAAAGTAAATAACCAGCCGACTGCATTGAAATGAAAGCGAGTTCAAGTAGTGTTATATTAAATAAATCGAACTAAATTTTAGAAAACAATCTCTTATAAAAGATTATTTCTTTTCTCATAACAGTAATAATTCATTTTCAGATCCAAATTAAGCTTTTTGGGGGGTGTGTGTGATATAGCAGATGGTTTCGGTATTTTGTGCAATATTGTGAGAGGTGTGTTGAATTATAGTTTATTGTCCAATATGTCCAATATGCCCAATATGTAACTAATTTTCTAAAACACAGGATACTACTATACCGACTTAAACTAAATCTGTTTGTCTATAATATAGTTAAGACAGTTAACATAGCAGTGTATATTAACATCCAGGGAACTGTATTATAAAGGGGTTGTACGCACCTAGACTAACATGTTACTGTTTAACTCTGCGTGCTAAAACAATCAGCCCAGCCAGTTTAAGACTTACTTATTTGTATTAATGGTAATATATAGGAAGAATTTGTTTTAAATATATCAGTAATTGCTTCTCTTTGCAATTTGCTTAAACTCAACATGTCCCTTAACATGAATGTCTGTTTTGTTGTCATTGACATGTACTTTCATTATAAACAGTTGGGGAGCTTCTTTGTCATGTGGTCAAGTTCATCAAAGACTTGATAGAAAATGCTGTGGATCTACGTAAGTTTTTTATCCCATCATTCTTTTTATTTATTTTTTGTTTATTTTTTAAGTTTTAAGAATGTTTTATATTCATCACACATTAGCAAGAATTCAAACAGAATTTTGAGTTTCTTGCTATATGTTGTCGATAAATACTAATGACGGACTTTGAGAATTAGAAACAACACTATTAAACAAATACCACGAGCCTCTGCCTACCTTGAGGCTGAGTGGTTGCCTTTAGGGGTTGAGATTCAGAATTGTAGTCGCCGTTTTCCTTATGTGATAGTAGAGGCGACTAAATGTGTTCAAATTACTGAAGACTATGCATTTCATAGTTCCAGCAGATGAGGTGGTTTTTTATCCTTATTGTTGCTGACAAATTGTAACAAACGAGGTTAGCCAAAATCATATTTCCTGTTTCGGCGTTATATGACCTAAATTGTGTTAGTGCGTCGTTAAACCAAACCAGACAAGCTAAACGAACATCTTAATGATATGTGCATTAGATAAACATGCCACAAAGATTTGGACGGGAAACAATAACTCGTAGCAATACCTTTAGTTAACTACATTCTCAGTAAATAAAATTATTTGGTTTTGTTTTGAAATCTATATTTAATTGAACAGGGCAATAGTTCCCATATGATTATTATGAAAGCAAACGATAAGTTCTATTTCCTAACATTCTCTGTCATCACTAACATGCACAATTTGCTTGTCTTCATTTAATTCTTCAGCTACTCAGAAAATTCTTAGTTCAGCAAAGGAAATGTTTTACTTCAACGTATCAATCAAATATAGTTTTAACTACACTATGACTCAGTCCAAGAAATATTCTCAAATCAAAGAGGACATAAGCAAAGACATAATGTCTTACTTAGACAATATCATCCTTATAGTACGTGTCTTTCGAAATGCAATGGTCATCACTGCTACCTTTATTCTTATAAAGTAAGTGCAAACTATTATTTGATTCTTTAATAAGATCTGCTAGTGTAAACTGTTATTTGATTCTTTAATATGATCTGCTAGTGTAAACTATTATTTGATTCTTTAATATGATCTGCTAGTGTAAACTATTATTTGATTTATAAGATCTGCTAGTGCAAACTATTATTTGATTTTTCAATAAGATCTGCTAGTGTAAACTATTATTTTATTCTTTAATATGATCTGCTAGTGTAAACAATTATTTGATTTTTCAATAAGATCTGCTAGTGTAAACTATTATTTTATTCTTTAATAAGATCTGCTAGTGTAAACTATTATTTGATTTTTCAATAAGATCTGCTAGTGTAAACTATTATTTGATTCTTAAATAAGATCTGCTAGTGTAAACTATTATTTGATTCTTTAATATGATCTGATAGTGCAAACTAGTATTTGATTCTTTAATAAGATCTTATAGTGCAAACTATTATTTGATTCTTTAATAAGATCTGTTAGTGTAAACTATTACTTCATTCTTTAATAAGATCTGTTAGTGTAAACTATTACTTGATTCTTTAATAAGATATGTTGTGCCAATGAAAAAAAATTTATTATTAGAGACGCCCTATATATTCAATACACTATCGTGCAATATTCTTTTATTTCGCCAAAGTTACATTTGTACAACAAACACTACAATAATCGTCTAAATACCTTATTGAAAATATGTTCGTTGTGTAATTTCCAATGTGCATGAATTAAGAGTTGGAATTCATGATTATTTTTATTTGTTTGGGTCGTCAGACCAAACAAATAATGGTAGCGAAATTTCAGAGTCTAATGCTGTTAATTGCAAATGCCGAAAGTAGTCCACTTTTTTGAAGCGGTTTCTTCCCTTTATATGTACACTAACGCCGAAAAATTCAGGGGAGATCACTGCGTAAAGATGGTCAAAGACAGGCACATTAATTTTCAAGCAAAATAATTCCCGAATGGTCGAAGATTTCTTATATTGTTTTATTGTATTTTCTGATCGTAAATAAGTAAATACAAAGCGGACATTCAATCTCTGACACAGAAGTTTACGACAAACCTAAAAACAAATAGTTCTCAAAACAGCTTAAAACTAGCGATTTAAAAGAAAGAAATATTTTTATTTTGTTACAAGTATCCAACAAATTACAACGCATTCAAAGTTTAAAAATAGCGTTGGCTTATAGAATTGTCAATAAATGCACAATCACAAATTACGCGGATGAATATGATTTTATCAATGAAAATACTATTTTTAGCGATGTCGATTACCGAATATATACTACACAACCGAGTAGTGGAA
Organism: Ruditapes philippinarum; assembly: GCF_026571515.1. NCBI lineage: Eukaryota > Metazoa > Mollusca > Bivalvia > Venerida > Veneridae > Ruditapes > Ruditapes philippinarum. The sequence goes on along the minus strand of NW_026863662.1, from coordinate 43,285 downwards.
TATATAGATTCTACATGTCGGACTGTTTGGGCGAGAAGATTTTCGCTAAATTATCTACTTCAATTTTAAACAATAGGTTTATCCTGAACAAAATACCTCGAAATTAAAAAGGATTACAAACCCGAAATGCAATGGAAGTTCTAAATTTAGAATGACTTGATGTTATTCAGACATTGTTTGTATAACTTCTCCGTGGTGCAGGGGTAACGCGCTCGCTTAGTGAGTGAGAGGTCTGGAGTTCAAATCCCAGTCGAGGAAACTTTTTTTTTAAATCTTTTTTAAGTGTCTTTGTTAAGGAAGTAGCCATGATATGCAAGGATAAAGTGTAGCTGTCGTAAAAAATGAACATAAATGATATTTTGATGCAACTCTAGTTATGCAGAATTCCGTATGTATCAAACTCTGGTGCCTTGCAAAATGAATTATAATACATAAAAATAAACTTATACAGGGAAATACATACAGATATACAACTTACGATTTAGATTGCAAAGATCAGAAAATACCACAGAACTTGCAGCCCTTTGATTCTTTTAAATATACATGCTTATAGTAAGCTCCAGGATTATTTACATCTGTGTTAAACAACAGTTAAAGTCGTTACAAGCCCTAATTTAGAATAATATGGTTTTCTTCAGGCCGTTCACCGTGGCTGAAGGGTTTTCGCGCTCGCTTAGGAAGCGAGAGGTCTGGAGTTCAAATCCCAGTAAAGGCAACTCATTTTTTTTCAAATTGTTTAAGTCAAATAAACATTGGATTGAATATCAGTGTTGCAATTAGTCTTATAGCCAATTTACTACAATTAAAACGCTGGAAAGCATTGGTGGCACTATACATATAATCTCACAACATGTACCTTTCTTACATTCTGAGACCCAAACAAATTCAGCGCCTTCTGTGCTTTGATTTATAAGTGTTGCACTCACTTGTGTATTTAATCATTCTTCTCAAAATGTCTTGTCAAAACTGGCATGTGTCTTTCTTCTGCCCTTTTTGTCCTTCAATCCCCTTTACAACAAACGTGAAATTAGTTGATATACTATTAGAAATTAATATTTAATAATTCAATACATTCTGCTGTCTATTTTCGTATTTTTCACAATTATTTGCTATCCAGATCAATGACACATGCTTATCACTTAACGTATAGGTAACCTACCTATAAATCTTTATTTTAAAACAACAAGAAAATTATTGAAAATTTGAAATTCACTTCTAACACTTTTTTTTACAGGGCTTTGATTTACCGCAGCAAATGGCTGTCTAACGATCGTTATGACAACATCTACATCACGTTTACGGTTCGAGACTTAGACGAGAGAAGATACCAGAAAAGTAAACCAGGAATAATGCCTCTTAATTTCGATGAGAGGAACAAATATGTTGAGAGTGGTAATTTTTTTCCAAACACAGGAAAACACTTTCTATTCAACAATTTTCTTTTAATTTTTAAGCGCATGCAATTCTGTTCTTATCACCTTTCTTAGGCCTTTTAAAATAAGGATGATTTTTAAAAATTAAGTACCTAGTTAGTCGTTTTCAATCTCTTAAAACAACTATGTTGGTTCTTGACAATATGTTTCTTTAAATCAGTTTCCGGGGCCATGGTTCTAAAGGAGAAAAAGAAGCTGGCTTTTGGGATAGTGATGTATATGTTTAGTTTCTTAAACACAGCATTCTATCTGCTCTGTGACTTTGGACTGTACTCAGCGTTACACCTCGTAGAAACACATTTTAGTGTTGTCTCTCGTCCACCAAGTATGACTTTTTGCTTATACATGTATTAGATATTTGTATCTATAAATGTTTAGAAGGTCACATTTAAAATTAAGATATGTTAATTGTTTTTACGATGGTACAAATCATAATGTATATCTTCATGTGTTACCTTCTTTAAATAAAGATTTATTATTATTATTATTATTATTATTATGCATCTCTAATAAGATGGTTTGGTTATCAAAATGATAAGTCGTTTTACAGCTGGCAGAAGAAAACAAGTATATTCACCGAACCATTTATTTTTACCTCATATTATATTATAATTATAATATTTCATATATTATATATGAATGTCAAATATAAACTAGAAAGGATATATGTTGTCATATGCAACTGACCATGCAGATAAACAAAATATGTGCATACATTTATTTGGTCAAAACAATAACAGAAAGGGAACTGAATGAAAGTGACTTGTTTCTTTCGGTAAAATGTTTGTTGGATTATTTTCAATTCCTGTGTGCTATGTAAAACAGACACTCTTATAGATAGAAAAGGCAATTAATTCTTCAAAGGAAACTTTGCTTAAAATTCTCGTTTTAAAAGTTTTCATGATATCATATTTCAGAAATTCTAGTACTTAGTTTGTAAACTTTGAACCACCAATTTATCTTCATATGATGATCATAAAATATTAAAATTTGTTTGACCATATGTCTTCCTATTTTAGTGCCAGCGCATACGAAGTTGCATGTAGCAGGGACCGGACCGATGGCTGACATGTACCGTTCGGTGGTCGGAATGTTCGATCCCATATCCGACACCTCAAAATCCAAGACGGATGTCACACCATGCGTTCCACACCCCTCAGAACCGGATTGGGATTTGTATAGACTGATTGGTAAATGTTTATGAATTGCAAAAAAAAAATCTGCGTGTTTGAAAGAAGAATGAGAGTTAACTCCCTATACCAACTACGTGTAATTTATACGTGTAATTTATAGAGACTCTTATAGTCATTTTCAAGTTTTCAATCTTTTTAGCGAAAAGAATAGTTTCATTAAACTTACGGTAAGTTTTTTTATAAAAGATAAGGGTAGGGTAAATGCCTTTCACAAAGTAAATGATACAACTGATAAAATCTGTTTGATATTTCATGATTTCGTTCTAATGGATCCAATGCCTATCATGTTATTTGACCATTCACACCTTGCTGACATTGATGTTTGGTGATAGTCCATAAATCGAAAAATGATTTCAAATTCATTTCTATATTTTTCAGCTTTTATATACTTCGCATGTCTTATTCTAACAATAACTGAGGCCTATGGACTAAGACTACGTCATCTGATAATGGGGTGCTACTTTCCACAGCGAGAACGTAAACGTGCAATTTGGTTATTTAATCACATTCTGAAAACGCGCGGAGGAATACTAGCAAATGCCAGAGACAATATGAAGAAAAACAAAAAAGGTGGAGTATATGCTAAACATATCAGTTTGAAAGGACGTCTTGCAGCAAGGTAAGTCACGAACGTAATATTTTATCACTTTAATTGTTACTTATATAATCGAAATTTGATAGATTAAAGTTTAATGTCCGTTTGTAACTAATAACCTTTAATAAGTAAGTCTTAAGCTTTTTTTGTATTTTCGAAACACGTTATCCATAATTCTCTATTATTATAATGGTTTCAGTTTCTGTAGACAGATTACGTATGGTGTTACAATACGTATATGTTATTAGTTATAAAGAGTTTTGACTTGTCCGAAATATTTATTACGAATTTATGATATAGCAAGCATCTTTGTTGTTTGTTTTTTTTTTAAGAAAAAAGGTGAGATTTCTTCATAAATTGACACCAGTCGGTATATAAACGACACAATTATCAAATGAATAGAGGCGTTACAAACGTGCAGTATTGTAAATTCACGTATATGGATATTCCATGCAACTTAATCAGAATCTTATCTTAACTACAGTTTTCCCATCGTTGAGAAGATATTAAAATGTTTTGGATGGGAGGTTAAATCTTGTCTCTACTGTGGAAAAGAAGGAAAACCTGCAGATTACGTGAACTTCGTCCATTGTTCTTTCTTTGACTGTGATGGTAAGATGAAATATTTCTTTGGGGTTTAAAAAAATACTTTATCTGAACTTCAGTAACATATAATTAACAGTAATCTATTTGGTATTTATTTTGCCAGTCTATTTAAATTGTGTGCAAAGATCAAAACACAACTTTATAAAAATTCTATCTTTTTATTGATTTATTGTACGTTTAAATGGTGCGATTCCACGCAATAACTATTCGCTTCCCATAACATTCTAACATTCATGGTACTTTTATTTGTAAAATTGTTTCTGTATTTTCCCCAGCGGTATACTGTATCGCATGCTACGCAGACCTGGAAAACATTTGTGCCGTGTGTGAAAATGCAGTGGAGATGAAAGGATCCGATGGAAGCGAAGAAGAGTAATCTTTTCATTACACATGATATTAACGATGTCGTGATGCATTCATTCCATTATATTTAATTTCTTAATAAATGTACTTTAATTTCTATAATATTTCTTTACAGTTTCAAATTTAGTCGAAATTTGTATTAGTGCCTTAATAATTCAATGTCGGTTCAAAACGAACTGTATCCGCTAAGCTAAACTCTATAGATACTTGTACTTACAATAGAAGTTTTTCATTAGCAATTATTGTCATTGAAGTGAAACGGTAACGCAAAGTTCTTTTGTCATTTATAAATATAACTTTATCGGATCGCTTGTTTCAGAGATTCAAGTAAAGATGAGTATCAGGATCTAAAGAATAAAACTCAGAAACTGGTAAGACAGAAGAAAATAGAAAAAGCCGAACGTGAAAGAGCAGAAAGGCGGGAAAATATGCGCGCCCAATTCTTAAACTTCGGAAGTAAAGAGGATCTTGAAGGTATTCAAAGTAACCTTAATCTGAACTGTACTAGTGCTGTTGAGATTTGGACACATTTACGTAAAAGGCGCAACAAAGGTCGATCAGAATCTATATATTTGGGGAGAAATAATAATAACAAAAACAATAACACTAATGTTGACTGTGAGGCTGCCAAAACAATTACACGACAGACGGCTCGTGATAGAACAGCAGAAAGTTGTAGACCTGTGAAGGGATTACAGCTTTCAGATAAGAAAGTTGGTCGAAATCTCTCTAAACGCAACTGTTCGGACTCTTCGAAGAAATGGAAAGGATTGTTCTATACCACCGATGAAAGTGATGAAGAAATTTCTTCAGGTTCGTCTATAGACACGGAGGATCTTGATTTTGACTATCAGTATCGTGAGTCCAGTTTATACAGCACTCTTGGGAATAAAAATGATTTATTTGAATATGAAACCGTCAGGAAAAGGCGCAGACGACGGAAACTAGATCTTGTTTCGGATGATATATTTTCGGATACCTCCAGTGAAAGTGAACATGAAAGCGTTGACTCGTCATCCCCGGAAGCAAATTTTCTTGAGCCCATTTCAGTATATATAAGCAGGGAATGAACGTTGAAAATACTGACTTGTCAGTTTTTAAAATACTATACATGTATAGTTACGATAACTGAATAAATTATATTTAACTGCTTACATTTTACACACAAAATGTTTTCTTCAGATTTAGAAACAATTGTTGCAATTTGTTATCTGCTTGAATTTCATGCAAAATATCATCTATTATAACAAGTAAATCAATTTTAGGATAAGTGTATGCACAGGAAAACAACCTTATATGGATCACCAAATTGTGTTTCGGTAAGTTTCTGGGTTACGAGATTTCTATTACGATATTTTTGCTAATTATGAACTTCTAGTATTTTTAAACAATAAAAACGAAATATTGTTCTACCTTTCTGTATGTTCACGGTATATTCTTATGGTATTATGTTTAAGATGTGTAAAACACTGAACTTGGTGATGAGGAAATAGACTGTAAACACCAAAGAATCCGCCAGTCTCTTTAATTGTGTAAACATGAATAAAAAAAAACCTCGTCATTGGCCGAGTTATAAGTACCACATGCAATTCTATTGCAAACTGCTACGTCAAATTCTAATTTTGGTAGTTAAATCAGCATTTTAATAGATGATATCCAACCTGTCCACATTGAAAGCTTTGAGCTGTGTAACACCGCACTTTGGGGTCAAACGCACTTTTTTCCATCCCAAAGTGCGTTACGTACTTTGGTGTCAAATTTGACCCCAAAGTGCGTTAGACAGGTTCATATACATTTTTAATATCAGACAAACGACCGCACTTTGGGGTCATAAACATTAAATCTATAAGAATAAATTTTAGTGATCTTTAAAAATAATGCCATTTGAAAACTAAAAATCCCTAAAGAAAGTTCAAAACGGCAAAATTGAAAATGTTGCAGGCTGGGTTTGATTGAGCATATACATGGACGATCTCTCAATTGCAAACTTGTGTCCAAACCCCTAGCACCGGCTTAAGCAGAGTTCAACATTTAAACATGAAAAGGTTTAAAATTTTGAATTAAGAAACATCCAAATCATAGAAAGCGTGTGCTCTAGAACTATAATTAAGAACAATGGGCGGAACTAAACAAAATGAAATTTTGAAAAGGGATCAGAGGTTATGAAGCCTGCATATCACAAATCTGACGTCATAAGAAAATTTAAATATTATGCAACACATTCATAATCATATTTTCAAGCAGGAACAATTGAACCACCCTACTTGAAAATGCCACATGGTTAGACAAAGACAACAAATGGTCGTTCTGAACGATCTTTAAGGAATATAACATATCTGATTAGCTCACAATAGAGACGATAGACTATTTTAATTTGTTTCATCTTATGGTTGCAATTTATTATAATGTTTTATATCCAATTATTTGTTTCATTGGATAGTGGCTTTAAAGAAAGACATATAAGTATGTATGATGTGTATTCTGTGTAATATAATACATTAGATAACATATTCACGAACTAGCGTTGTGTGCCGATAACTGTAGAGATTGCATGTCACACATATTTCACATATTTCAATATCTAATTAAAATCCAGTTCTTTATTCGAAAAGGATCTGGTGACGAACCATTAAAATATGGATTTATCCTATTTCTAATTTAATTAAAGTGAGTTACCATTTCTGAATTAATTAGTTATAATTCTTTCTATGTTAAATGTTGTAGATTGAAAAGAATTCAGGTTGTATCAATCTGTCACTACTGGGAAAAATGAACTACAAGATGGATGCCATATTATAAGAATTCATCATACTCAACAGGATCATAAGTGTATATTTAGATGAAATTCCAGGAATTATTTTCAAAAACACGTATTGAGTAATTTTCGGAAAATACGAAAGTCATCTCGTCTCATTTCACAATAGCAGCGGTTTTAGTTGTACATAAAACAGATACGTTTTGCAAAACCTGAGAGTATCCAAAATAATGTAAGTTTTCATTGATTCAGAATATAAACTGTCCCGTGTTGTACTAAATTATAATCATATAAATTTATTTTTTGTCTCAGGCCGGCGTCCAAAATGTCCACAATTTAAAAAATAGGTCGTTGCGGACATATTAAAGTATATTTAAGAAAGTATAAATTGGCTTAATAGTAACAGTTACTTTCGTAAAATGACATGATTGGCACCTGACAAACGACAAAAAATGAGTGTTTACGAAATGAAAACCAAAATTTATTGTAAGGCATTAACTGACAGTGATCATGGTCATGAACATTAGGAAGATATAAAATGTTTTTTCTATTTTTTTTAAAGATTTTTCGTCATTTTATAGATCTACGTTTTCTTTAGCGATGTCATGCATTCCAAGTATTTAGGAATATCGAAAATTGTGCAAAAAGCTTGATTAAGTCATTTAAACAGAAATAGGGTTCAATATTGCACCAAAAGTTATCAATGAAATGGCTGACAGAACAGGATATTTTGAAGCATCTTTTATCACAATTTAAGTAGTTTGTTATATGGTCACAATTTTTAGATACATGTATTTCAAGTGTTAAAATTAATAAAGCATTCACCACTTAAAAGCACCAAACACATTTTTATATTACCACTAAACGACACTTAGTAAGATTGATGTATTTAAGTATCGACCGTCATCTTGAACTCCACCTAAAATATATTAATGTAGCACACCGAAAATAAGTCAATACTAAGTAATTAAGCAGAACTCAGTTGACCCATCAGATTTTGGGAACCCAAAGTGCGCTGATCTGTCAACGCATATCAACGCATTTTGGGGCTTTCTATTTTCTCGAGCTTTGATCCGAAGAGTGAGAATTCGTGTACCCAATTTGCCAAAGTTTTGGTCTGTTTGTACATTTTACTACTTGAAAGGAAAATATTATCAAACGGGCCCCCGCCTTATTCTGAGCTATAGTAGTGTCGGGAATTGGAACCTAGAAGAGCTTCTCTTGCAGTTTCGCGTAATTTGATGCGGTAGAGATCGAGGAACAATCTTCTAAATATACTAGTATAATAAACTAATATACAGCTGTTAAATGAACAATCGGGTGTATTTTGGCGCTTAAGATAGTTCAGTTACTTGGAAAAAAGGTCGGGTCATATTTATTACATTTGTATGCTTTCTAACTGCGGATCTTTTATTGAAGTTATAGTTAGAGATTACGCCCATCAAATAAACAAATAGATCTTTAACCCACATATGTATTACCGGAAACTCGCATATCTTTCTTTTTTAACCGAAACACTTTTCGGTGATGCTAGTCCCCTGTGTAGTACGGTGAGTACTGTTTTCTGACTTAACCGCTTGAGTTACTTTTTGATAAATTGCATTCTGCTAAAAACTTGCATTAATGAGCTAGAGTATTGAAAAATCATCTGGAAAATGAAATTACTTTTATTTGCATCGTTCATTGGTGCATTATCAATGTCGTTTTCACAGTGATATATATAGCATACAATTTAAGAGCAATATAAATTCTTTGAATACCTCACAAAAGATGAAAGAAATGATAATGAATTGTTTATTTACTTTAGTGCGACTGCGTTCATGTATATAATTTTTAACATAATAAGCAAAATCCTGATAACCTGATGTAAATTCGAATGCATGAACGCACTTTCACGCCTTGTATACATAAATGGAAATGCCTTAAATGTATTATTAAAAAGTAATAGATACAACATTATACCTTTATCATATCAATTTAAGGCAGAATTTCAGATAAAGCTATTTTTAATTACTACATGACTATAAAACACACGAAAATATTGAAATTATTATTATGGTTGAAAAGTCGGAATAGCTTAAAGTTCAACAAAATTTTTACAAGTATTCTGTTGTTCTTCTTCTTTTATTCAGCACCGTCCCTCTTTTTCCACGTAAATTCGCTTCCTCATTCTGTATTGAAAAAAAGAATTTATAATTAAGAAAGTTAAATTAAATAGATGGAACATTGAAGGGTTTCCTATATATATTCTGACCAGTATGTATATACATGTACATGTATTTGGTAGGACCAAATTAAGTATCCTGTGAGTGTCAATCTAATCATGTTACTGTCCGCGCGCCCCTCTCCCAAGCACCGGTTTAATTTAAACATAAAAATGGTGATTTTTTTAAATTTAGAAACATCCGCAGATGTGTTCATACGGCGTTTATCATTTAACCTTCAATGTGACACTTTCGTGTCATTCCATTAAAGCGGCATATGGTCCTCAAGTAAAAGAAAGCGTGTGCCCTAAGCAAGAAAACAATAGGCGAAACTAAACTAAATGGAATTTGCAATTGGATGTGAGATCACAAAGCCTTCACAGCACAGATAAGTATTATGCATTAAAATTTTTGATTTTATTTTTTATCATTCAATTTTATTTTAATTTTTATTTTGCTTTTATTTCTTAAGGTACACTTTAATGTCGGTAATAGGATATAACAGAAGGCATAAGAACAAATACAGATAGGAAGATCTAAGTTAACCAATCTACGGTAATCGCTTTAACAAGATAATTAATCCTATTTCAGACCTTTCGATAGTAAATGTTACAAAAGAAATTTTAACACTATCAGTAACCATAAGCTGATTTGTCATGAACTTACAGGGTTTCAGTTAATACTTTTATTAACAAGTAAATATTGTTTCATTGGGTGATTCCAAATTTCCTTACACGAAATTAAAATTGATTGGTTAAAATTAAAATCAAAAATTTTAATGCATAATATAAGGCGCAAAAAGACGGTGATTAACAGTATTCAAGTAGGAATACTGGAACCATGGCACTCAAGTTGAAAAAAGGTCAACTAGATGACACATCCTAGCAATATTACCTTTAAATAGCGGATTAAGCATGCGTCGAAATAATTTCGGAGTTGAATGCATTACTTATTCTTAAACAACAGGAGGGGTGTATAAATCATATCTTGCAATGGCTATGTCTAATATTAGAGCCGGAGTTAAGACAAATTTTAATGAAATGTTTTAGATAGAAAGTAACAAATTCTTATCGACAACGATAATTTTTATAAACATTTCAGATGCGTAAACTTCTAAACTAAAAAAAGGCAAATTCCAGTACTTATAACTTAATCAAGGAATAGATCAAGTAAAGAAATTGATGTCAAATAAACGTAATTCATAATGAATCATGACGATATACAAAGTCGTTAAAAGTAAATGAAAGAAAATGGCATAATACACAAATTATCTACATGAACATGTATGTATAATGTAAAGCATATGAATACAATAACATATACAATAATACTTTATGCAGGACTTTTTAACATTAACAAGCAATAAAAATCTGTCTTATACACAAGTTAGATCTTTAGAGGGATTTTGCAGACTTGAATACTATGTTTCCCTTGATCCCCCTCCCCTTCGTAGCGTAGGAACCCCTCGTAACATAGGTGGAAATTAGAGTTTAGCATTGAATCAATGAACTATTTTTGGCTGACCTGCAAGCGTTCGCCATGAGTTCGCATTTGTTGGAATATGATTGCCCATCACTACCACACACTGGCTTCATGTCCATGGTACAAGCTTTAGGACACTCGAACTCTTCACTGGTACCCCTCTGGTTCGTATTGCCATGTCCACGTCTGCAATATATATACTAAAGTTAGTTACACAAATTGGGAGGAATTTACTGACTTTATTTCTATCAGATTTTGAGTTAGATTTGTAGATTTAGCTATGAAATAATATAATGCGGTAATTAAAATGGCTGACAGATTCTCCTAAACCCGGATGAATTTAAAGGAATAAGAAGGCATCAGAAGAAATCCGAGGTCCTTGTAGAATTACATAAATAATAACGATGTTTAAGTACATGTAGTAAAAAAATATTGTTCAAATATAAATTAGAATACAAATTTAATGCCTCACATAATCATCAAGAATTTGAAATTTCAATTCGTAAGTGTGCAGAAAATAAAAGGTACCACGTACTGTGTCAAATATTCAAGTTTGCTGGCTGGATGCATGTCAAATTCATCTAGAATAGATTTGGGAGGTTGGATCACCGGCTGTCTTATATCCCGGTGACTTTCTTGTGACTGTTCCACTTTATATGCCGCATCTGTATTTTAACAAAACAGAAAATAGTCCGCTCTCAAAATGTTCATTTTCCACATAAAACAAAGCTTCAATATTTACTATCATAGAACAGAAAAGAATTAATATTTTATTATTTTCAAACTTGAGCATACGCTCCTCATCTTAACAGAAATACAGTAATCAAGGTATCACATAAACTTATATATCATATATCATATTTCTTTAGATTTAGTAATAATACTTTCTATATTTACAATTTTCGGAGCGGTATGACAAGTTTTAATAAATATATTTTACATTACTTTTCTGGAAATACGCGATATAAGTTTTAAAATGATTGACAAATAAAAGACTAAACGAAGTAACTTACCCACTGCATATAAAGCAGATAGAAATATAAATCCAATAATTGCGTTTCTCATTTTGATACAAAAGCTTTCTGAACGAAAGAAAAGTTTAATAGAATTGTTAACAAGCTCAAATGATAAACAACCAATTGTATGATGGTGCGAACTACGCCTGCTGGAGAAGAGGCCTTGAATGGGTATTTTAAACAGCATAAAAGTATTTCTGTAATGGACGATATTTCAGGTGAACATAAGCAAGACTGAAGAAACTCATCGAGTTACCTTTTAAGTTGTCAAGTACTTATATTTCGAAAAAAGACAGGTTGTGTTTTACGTCGCACCGGCACAGTACATAGGTCATATGGCGTATTTCCAGCTTCACTGGTGGAGAAAGACCTCTGACGCCCTTCCGTCCATTATTGCAGGCACAAACGGGAACCTTAGAAGAACCACCCATGTTCCGTAAGCTAGCTAGCTTTCTAACAAGAAATAATCGAAAGTGCTTGTCGAGATATGAACCCACAGCGGTGAGGGTCAAGTGGTAAGAAGCCAACGGCCTTAACCACTCGACCACAGATGCACCACACAACCATTTCATCGAATGATTAGCTGGGTTGAACTGACTGACATCTTAGTGTTTATAAACAGCTAAACAATTTATCAAATTATAATTAAAAGTTATGTAAATGTTAGCGAATATAAAATGAGTAATTTAAAGATTTGAAATTAAACAAGATTTTCACGTCGGGGCCTCCATGTCGTTCATTTATTACATTTGTACCAGTGTGTGTAAGTATCATTATGGACGCTATCATCAATTAATGCATCAACACGCATGCAATAAGTCTCCTTATCAACCACTTATTCAATCTTGTTCAGGTAATAAGTGCGCCTTATCTTTTTTAAGTGTTTACCAATTAAGAATGTATTCAAATTCAATATGTATATGATTAATTTATTGTGTTTGTGTTTATTATGTATTTTGGAGAATTTTATTTTATTACTGTCATTACTCACTGTTACAAATTTATACGTGAATATTTATCAGTTATTTAACTTCAAACATCTGTTGAAACTAAAATTTTGTACAAGTACATAATTATGCCTTTCTTAACATTGACATTGAATTCAAACTACATGTACTTCAAACATTTGTGAAATAAAGATTTACGAAATATGAATATAAATGGTAAAATTCCCTGAATCTTTTTTTCAGAAGATTAAATATCTCCAAATATATCAAGGAAGAGAATATATTTGTACACTACAGAATGGTCTGGTGCACGAAAATGATCGCTTTTGTGTGTGTATTTGCGTTTATTTATACTCGCCACCGGTTGCCCCTATGGACGAGTCCTCCAGAAGAGTATTAGTCATTTTAGACTTTTGGAGGATAGTGCAATTACAGATACAGAAAGATGCCCTAATTCCAGAAGCTTCTCCTGGTTCTTTAGCGTGCCAAGTGTTTAAGCACCCATACACGGGACCTCGATTTAAAGTCTCATCCGAAAGACTGATTAGTAATTTTAGTTGGCCAGCCCGGGAATCGAACCCATAATGTCGAGATTACAAGTCTCGCGCTCTAACCGATTGAGCTATGCGGGCTGGATAAATGATTGCTAAGAAGTACAAAATGTATTTAAATCATCCATGGACCCCAAAACTCCGTATTCCTACGCATGAATAATTACCTTAATATGTCAATATTTCTTTTTTGTTTTGTATCTGACGGCTATACAGTTATATAATTTTTGAATATGCATTTAAGATTTGGGAAGATATTTGAAACTTTGGGTAAGTACGGACATAACTTGATCTGGGATGTCTTTTATTCAATGTATGTTAAAATCATATCTTGATAAACGAAGTTTCGATAAACAGAAATTTCTTCATATACATATTTCGTCAAAGACAGTCCATTTTAAAGTTATACATGTATATGAAATATTGTTCATCAAGAGTGGATACATGTATACGATTTATTCATAACTGCAAATTTGGTTAACTATTGCCGCCATAGCTCAATCGATAGTTCACTTAAAGGTAGCCTAGAGGCACAAAACTAACGAGCTTCTAGATTTTTTTTCATAATTCTTTTTCCAGTCATTATTTATATCATTACAAAACAACATATACATGTACTTATAACGTGGTGATTTGATGTTTTCTATGATTTTTTTAATCGAAGCATCTTATTTTTTCCTCTTTTCCCCCATAAATAGAAATATTATATACCAAATTTTAAGAGACAAAAATACAACATTTTAAAGTTAATCTGCGGTATCACATCTGCACGGAAATTAATTAATTAAATACACATTATTTGTTGTCTCAGGTCACGTATGTTTCGTTGTCTTGCAATACGTTATGTTTTATAAGAAAGCATTTTAGCAACAGTTTCCATCAGCTTTCGACCACATTATCTGATTTCATTTTCTATGTTAAACCTGGGACATAAGATAACTTATGTCCCAGGTTATACTAGATAGACTTTATATATCATGTCGGTAATTTTAAACAATATTTTGTGCTAGATATTAAGTCTCTGACTTGTAATCATAATAACTGTGATTTTTTATAATTGTATCCAATGTCTTATCTCAAATCAGTCCTTAATTTGATTGATTTATTTTATTACTAATATGAAGTGACATTTTAATTTGTTTAACTGTTATTTTTATATATGTATAACCTTTATGTAACTGTGGTCTATGTTGTTGCAAAAAATATATTTTTAATCGGCCTTACTTACTGCAATATAGAGTCAAACGATGAAAATGTTTCATAAAATATAGTTTGTATAACTAAAAGATTAAACGTCCTGTTTGCTTGCAAATTTACCTGTGTTTACCTGAGTTAATCTTTAATGGTCTGTGTATGTATTTTAGAACTGATGAAAGTTCTGTTGATCGTGCTCGGATAATAAATGCTGTGCTTCTGTTGCTTTCTTTATATCAAATACATTCAAACGTTCCCGGAATACAAACTCTTGCTATGCTACCGTAAAGACAGTACGGGTTCTTTTTTCCAGAACGGAAATTATCCAAGCATCGGTTACAAATGGCGACGTCCATTGTCCCGCACTGTAAAGTATGATTTCTAGTTATTTATTTCAAATGCAAAGAGCATATATTTAAAACAGCCCTTGATTAATATTTCTAAATATACTTGGTTTGACGTAAGCAGATAATTAGTTGATGTGTCATGTACTTTGTTTGATTAAATTTGTTAAAATTTCAATTGATTTTGTTTCTATTCGCTCCAAGTCGACTCGCTCCGGGCAGCACGAAATACCCAAATACACCCAAATATTGCCCATTTATACCCAAATAGTGCTCAAATATACTAAAAATAAATGTTTAATACTAAAAACTCTGTTTTAATTATGAAATACATTATACACTTTACTAAGATTGATCTAACCACAGGAAATTGACATTCTATAAGCAAGTAATTAAAAAATAACGGCAAATATACCCCTCTATACTATAAATAAACACAAGGAATGCAACGCCTTTTGCACACTCGATACACATTTTATCTAATTACACACGTGGAAAATCATTGTCAACAAACTAGTTTAGCAATTTAATGTTAAAGAACTTAAAAGGTATATTTGTATGACCAGCATTATTATGGACATGTCAAGTAATGTTCAGTAAACTTTGTCTTCAAAAAGTTCAATCAACCAAGGTAAATTTTGCTGTAAATAACTAAGTTATAAATTTAACATTTTTTTATGTTGCCTGTTGAAATAGCAGATAAAAATCAATAATAAGATATTTTAAAAAAATATGTAAGAAATATTTGATTTAATGTAATTAAAATAGACAACAACTAGAATTCTGAGTGTTTCTGTATAAAACTTCATTTGTCACATATTTTCGTAAAAATTAAACTGTTTCAACTTCTGAGGAAATTTGAACTGTTTTGATTGTTTCTTAACAATAATAAAAGGATACAGATTATATGACCTAGCATATACATGGATAAAACATTTAAGTCATTCACTTTAAAAATATACAATTAAACAGACCTGATTTTGATGAATTATTCATAAAAGTTATTTTTTATCCTTATGAAGGTTTGATAGAACTAAAACAGGTAGAGAGTAAATAACCACAACCAATACTGGTGTTGACATGCATGTTGTATTTCTTTTTTTTCCCCTCTTAATTTAAAGGGAAAGACAAGGTTAGAATAAAAACTTGATTTCAGAAAAAGAATACTATAAATAATAAGTCTGCAAATTTTCTGCCGCCAAATAATAATATTAAACGAATGATAACAAAATTTAAATCGCTAAATCACCGATTTCTACAAATCAGTAAGCGCGGCCATGTTTGTGTATTGGCCGTATAAAAACAGGTGCGCGTGATGTCATTTCCCCACATCTTTAGATTCATGATAAATATAGTTGAATCGTAAGGAAATATTAATGACCAGACAATTTAATTTTCACAGGAGGTGTAGAGGAGATTTTTTATGGTTCAAAATACGTAATAATATCAACAACAAAAAATAATAAATAAATAAAAAATAAAGAAACGTACGGCCAGCCAAAAGTTCTAGCCGTACGTGAGTCACGAACGACTAGCCAGGACGCACTCTACGTTTTGTCTAGCCGTACGGCACTTTTCAAAATTATATGGAAGTCGAACGTTATAAAATTGTTGATTTTCATGCTTATCATTTGTTGTTTTATTTGTATGAATTATTAAATCATTTTTTTAATTTTAAGCACATGGATCGAATAAAAAATGATCGGAGTGGAATAAATAAATAAAAAGAACATTTAATGAAAAAAAAAAACACGGTGAAATGCAAAAATAATTATATAATTTTCAAAACAGTAGATAAATATCGAACATAAAAGCACAGTCAATCAATTAATCAGCCTTAATTAAAACCTATCCAGGGACTGACAATAGAATTTTAGAATGCCTTTCACGGAACATGCAAACTTTCCTTGATGGACAAACTTCTATACAGTACCGTCGGTAATTGTCGCAATTATCAAGAGGCTAACAACAATCATTTTCAGTGTTTGTTGTTGTTTTTTTTCATATAAAAGGTGTCGAAAATTAAACTTAATGAAACAAAAAAGGATTATTATCACAATTTTGTAAACTATTTCAATTGGTGTAAATGCAAGCAAAGGCTATTTTTTTTCTCGACATCTTGCGTTGACAAAGATCGATATATATATAGCGATCAAGGCGATTAATCTCTAAAAAGTTAACATCCAAAGACAATTAATGCTGTTTCTTGGTTAAAATCCTCGCTTAAATTCATAAAATAACATATGCATTTTCGACTTCCATAAAATTTTGAAAAGTGCCGTGCGGCTAGCCAATACAGCGTGTCCTTGCTAGTCGTACGTGACTCACGTACGGCTAAAACTTTTGGCTAGCCGTACGGGCCCGTACGCTAGCCACTTCCATTATAAAAACCCTACTAAAACGTGTTCTTAATAGTACATAATTATAATAAAATTTTTGCAGTTTGATTCTGACTTTCAAATTCAAAGTTGTGAACATATGTTATAATTGATGTACACATTTCAAAAATATAAGCAACTCTTTTGAAATGTAAATTATTCACGTGTCTGTCAACGTATGATGCTGCGCATCGTTATCGAAGCCTAATATTAACTGCAGGCAAATCATTTTTATTGGCTGCTCAAAAGTCTTATTTGCATAATTTATTCACACAATTGCTGGTTCTTACTACTTATGTATAAAACTGCGCATTGTCCATTTTAATTGTTCCTAATTTGCACCAAATGCTCCTGTCACACTGTGTACTGACGATTTTTATTGCTCCTTGTATGCCTCTGTGCCGACAGACCTTTTGATCATGCACAATGTTGCCCTGATTGGTTAATCACCCTTGTTAAATATTCTAATGACGAAATAGACATCTATTTTTTACGCTTCATCAGTGGACTGAATGACCTTAGGGGGAATTAGGTTCCACACCTGTCAAATTATACTGTAGTAAATTACAGCACGTCATAAAATAGCAACACATTTTTTTCAGTTACCAATAATCATTTTAAATATTAAGTAGATTTATGATTTTTTTTTTGTTTTATTGGATTAAATTTACGGTAGTAGAAATGCGTATCTGTCGGGGAGAGGAATTTGGTAAGTAGATATATATTGGATTTAGTTGGTAAAAAAAGATACACGACCGACGATGTACCCTATTTGGACAGCTTGTCTAGCGAAAATTAAGTACAAAATAAAAGGATATATCGTCAATTTGAAGAAGTTTCTCATAGTACCCAAATTAAATTTATGGTTTATCTTTGAAAATTAAGCAGTCATTGCTTAAATCATGTGGTGGGATCATCAGCAAGCTTGAATATCGGAGAAATAATAATTAATGTCGCGGCGTCTTCAATTAATTAATTAAAGCAATTCAGTTCCATATGATGTTTTCATAAATAATATATAATGTACGCAATAAAATTAATAAGTTCTTCATCAAGATATATTTCAGTTGTACCAGCATATACACCTATACCGGAAGTGGGTATTGCACGTCACAATCTCGGTCTCGTCTGTCTCGCGAGAATGACAGAACGCCAAAATGGCGGCGCCCATGAACTTATTTCTCAAGTAAAAAATAGTGTCTTAAAACACGAATTTCTCTCTTATAGGGTTGATGTCAATAGGAAAACTGTCATGGTTCCTCTTTTTTAATGATGAATATTTATATTAGACAGACATCAATCCATCCATTCCTATTCCTTTAAGTTATTTTGCTGTTATAAAAAATGATTGTAATTACATGGCTTATAAAAATGCTTGAAAATTGTCAGATAATAAGCTTCATTGGTATAGAAATAACATACTGTACATCACACAATTTAACTCGTCTTTTTAATTTACAATTCATAAAAAATTTCTCTCATAGAACACATAATACTACAATGTACATTAGATTTTGTTGATGCCGGTTTTGCAACAGCAAGCATTTCTTGACGTCCATTTTTGTTTCTGTAATGACCTGGCATACTCTGATTGGATAATATTACTTCAGGCACTTTCGTTTGACACAATGCCTTGACGTACTGAACTGAAAAATTGAAATCCAAATTGGATAATTGATCTGAAGCAGTGTTTTTGTATATATCCGAACTTTGATGAATCATTTCACAGCTTTTCTCAGTGTTCTGAGAGCAGACTGATACTTAGTATTTAAACTTGTGTACTACATTGATTATGATTGATAGACATGCAGTTAGTTATGATACTTCTTGCTGCTTAAAATTAATAATAATATATTATTTTTCGATATTCAGTGAATTGAAAGAAAAGTAAAGTCAAGGAGCAAGCAGTATGTATGCAATCTACAAACAAATGCACCCACCTACTGGGGTGGAGCATTGTGTGTACTGTAACTTTCTCAGCACAACAGAACTCAACCTTGTCATAGCAGCTGTCAATCAAATACATGTCTATAGACTGAATCCAGACTTTGAGGTGAGGAACTTTGCAATTATTATATTAATGGTTGTTGAATTTGTCATAATCAGTCATACTTAGGTATCAATTACTTTGTTTAAACAGCATGATATAATTGCAAGTACATTTGTAATTACATTAGGTAAAATTGTATAAAAGCTAGTCAGCACAGTTAATATTTGATGTCTTAAAGTACTAGATATTTTTTGAAGTGTTCAATGTATTATGATGTCTCATTGATCATTAGTTGTTAAATAATAAATTTCATTTTTGAAGACATGAATGAATACTTGCAATTTTTTTTGGTCATTTATTAGCATGTAACATCAAGTTTAGTATATCCTTTTCAAGTTTTGGGACAAGTTTTGTGCATATAAGTGGTATGGTTATTCAAAGCTGTAAGCCGATGCCTGAAAATAAATTTTGGAATAGCATCTTGGATCTTCTTGTAGAGACAAAACTGGAATAAAAAAGCCTATTAGATGCAATAAGACTTAGTACAGACCCAGGCTGGCCTTTAACAATGTCCTGATCACACTGTACTGTCGGTCAGGGCCGGCAAAATTTGATTTTGACTGATTAAACTTCGCAGATGCGCAGGCTGGTCTGGATCCATGCTGGTCGCAAACGCACTATGTTGGTTTTGTCATGGTGCGACTCATTTGTATTAATCTTACAGGAGAATAATGAAGAAAGGAAGGAGGAGAATATAAAACAAAAACTTGAGTGTCTAGCAACATTTCCTTTGTTTGGAAATGTAATGTCCATGAAGGCAGTAAGATTGCCTGGTGCTCAGAGAGATGCCTTGTTACTGGGATTCTCTGAGGCAAAGGTATGTAAAAGATTTTTTTCTATTTTACAGAGTTTATATATAATTTATTTTACTGTGGTTGAGTTTATCAACACAATGTTGAATCTGTTTCTTGAACCAACCAGTACTGACCAGTAAGTGATAAATTTCCTGCTCAAGGGAGCATTAGCTTGCCACTGATGAGGTTTGAACCCACTTCGCTAGGGATCTTTAGAGTACTAGGTTTGCAAGTTGCAACCTCTTGTCCATGCCACTACTTTTTAAGAGTCAGTATATACTATTCTTTACATACTGATATTTTTTAGTAATTTCTTAGAAATTCTATACATTTCTTGTATGTTTTTCTTTAGCTATCAGTTGTTGAATATGATGTGGGCATGAATGACCTTCAAACAACTTCACTTCATCATTTTGAAGACCAGAAATTAAAGGTAAATACTGCAGTACTGTTAGTTATATTGGGTGAGGGACTAACAGTATGAAACCTGCTATTCCAGTGTAATAACAAGGGTTTGTCCTCATGATAATTTGCTTGTATTTTGGTTCATTAGATTAAATTAGTTTTACAAGTAGTTTAACAGTATATCAGTCATATTCTGCTTCTGGCAGGTAGTTACCTTAGTTACAGGTTTTCTTGATTATGTAGGATTCTATCACTATAAATGTACTGACTTGTTTTACAGGAAATATCATATGCAAACTTCTTCAAAAATAAACTTTAAACAGTCTGTTTAAAAAAGTTGAACTAATAACAATTTTAACATCTATGGCCTATGTTTATTCTAGTTCATGTTGTTTTATTATTTGGTATTTACGTATTTCTAGATTTAAAACCGTTTTTATGTTACAGGATTTTTGTGACCCCTGTGCCATCCCTACAATACGTATAGACCCTGATGGTAGATGTGCAGCCATGTTGATCTATGGAACTAAACTTGTTGTTCTACCATTTCGTAAAGATGTTTATTCTGAAGATGTTGACAGTATAATGGAAGGAGAAAAGTCAGCTAAAGCTAGGTGTGTCAGTTATGATCGAGTTATATTTGTTAATAAAATTGTCTTCCTCTCCGTAAAGCTGGAAATATGACCTATTCAGTTTTTAAGTGACATAAAATCTAACCAAATAACCCCCCCCCAGCTTTTGTTGACAACATGTCATGTTATTGGAAAACTTTTGTTGTTGTTTTAATATCTACAATGAATATTCAGACATCTTTTCATTTGAAATCAGTATAAGTTAGTGTAGTATAATGTCATATTTTCTTTCCAGATATCCAATACAGAATTCGTATATTATAGACCTAAGAAGTTTTGATGAGAAGATTATCAACATTCTGGACTTTCAGTTTCTACATGGTTATTATGAACCAACTGTGTTTATACTGTATGAACCTTACCCTACATGGGCAGGGTAAGTCACTCTTACTCTTAATTCAAAAGTTTATCCACAAGTCCATGTGCAATATTCCCTTTGAATGTAGCATATATAATAAAATAGCCCCCAAAGTTTAAAATTGCAGATTTAACATAATCTACACATAAAGAATAATACCTTCAGTTTTCGCTGTATAATTTATAGAAAAAAAAACACAGTTATTAATGCAGTCATCAAATTAAGCCCAAAATTAGTTTGGGCCAGTGAAAATTTTAAGAAAATTTTGTTAAATATATATTAACATAAATAAAATTCAAAATTTGAATTTGGGCTAGTAAAATCAAAATCTTAAATCCATTGACTGTTAATGCAATTAAATTATAAAAGTTATTAATGCAATTAAATTAAATTATGTGATAATTGTATTAAACATAATTTGTTGAATTTTCATTATTGTTTAAATACAATGTACTTCATTTTATATGTACAGATGGTGCAAATGGGTTCAAATCATTTTGAGATATCCCTAAATATTTTAATCTTTAATTATGATAAGTGTACAGTGTATATCATCAATGTTCAGTCATCATCAGATCAGTATTTTTTATATAATTTCCAGGAGAGTGGCTGTACGGTCAGACACATGTAGTATAGTTGCTATATCATTAAATATAGCAGAGAAGGTACATCCTATCATCTGGTCACTGTCAAGTCTGCCTTTTGACTGTCTACAGTGTATGCCTGTTCCTAAACCAATAGGTAAATCAGTACAAACTATATCTAATACAGTCAAATCATTATTTTAAGATTTATTATTCATAAGCTGTGTGTGATGGAGATTGATATTGTGTACTTATTGTTAGGCTCAGTGCATTAGATGTAATTTTAAAAAAAATGATAAGAAAGGGAAAAACTGAAGTGTAAAATAACATAAATTTTTGTTTGAGTGTTCAGCACCTAAAAAAGATAATGTACCAATTAGAAAAAATGTCATAATGCTGAATAAAATTTCATTTATATTCAGATGCTGTAATTACATTCATAGCAGTGATTTTTCTCACATAATTTGGAAGAGGCCTTAGCCTCTTGATTTTGGGAAAAAATATTGCTGAAATTGCTGATTTTGGAAGTAAAAAACCTGGTTTAAGTTAAGATTTTTGGAAAACTGCATGATTTTAAAGAAAATTTCAATTGGGAAGAGGCCTTTGTCTGAGTCTGTTATATAAGTAGGAAAATCACTGCATAGTGTGAGAGATGTAAGTGATAGCACCAAGTTTATGATTATAAATTGTATAAAAGACAACCAGGTTGTAAACATTTTGAAGTATATAATTGTTTATAACTTATTACAGGTGGGGTACTTGTTTTTGCTGTGAATTCTCTGTTATACCTGAATCAGAGTGTTCCTCCATATGGTGTGTCCTTGAACAGTATAGCTGCCACGTGTAGTGCCTTCCCTCTTAGTAAGTCACTGATCACTTTTATAATTATGATGGATTCATTGTAGTGTATGGTGATAAATGATTGATATTTTTTCTAATCTTGTAAATCTTTAAGTGTGAGAATATTCACAAACACATTTATTTGATATGTTTATTTTAGTATGGATGATTTATGAAAGGTAGAATTTATTTAAAGTTTTTGTTTTAATCATCTTCAAATCTTGAAATACTTGTTGGCTTTCTTTGTGTTACCATGCTTGAAATAATGACTTACATTTATTAAAAGTTAAATATCATTCATAGTTCATACATAGTCCTATCAAATGTTAAGAATAGTTATCGCTAACAGTCTGTATTGTTAACATCATTCCATCACAATTATTTTTAGCTCACCTTGCACAAAGTGCAGGTGAGCTTTTAGGATGGCCAACCAAATGGCGTCCGTCGTCTGTCCTCCGTCCACATTTTAAATATTCTAAGGACATCTTCTATGATACCGCAAGGCCAATGTTAATGAAACTTGGCAGGAATACTCTTTGTATGAAGCTCTATCAAGATTGTTCAAAGAATTCCATTTCATGCAGAACTCTGGTTGCCATGGCAACGGAAAGAAAAATCTTTAAATATCTTCTTTTAAAGAACCGTAAGAGCTAGAGCTTAGATATTTGGCATGAAACATCTTCTAATGAGTGTCTACCAAGTTTGTTCAAATAAAAGCCCTAGGGTCAAAATTGGCCCGGCCCCAGGGGGTCATTTATTTTCCCTATATGCATATAGTAAAAACTTAAAAAATCTTCTTTTAAAGAACCCAAAGAGCTAGAGCTAAGATATTTGGCATGAAACATCTTCTAGTGAGTGTCTACCAAGTTTGTTCAAATAAAAGCCCTGGGGTCAAAATTGGCCCCGCCCCGGGGGGTCATTGATTTTCCCTATATGCATATAGTAAAAACTTAAAAAATCTTCTTTTAAAGAACTGTAAAAGCTAGAGTTTAGATATTTGGCATGAAACATCTTCTAGTGAATGTCTACCAAGTTTGTTCAAATAAAAGCCCTCGGGTCAAAATTGGCCCCGCCCCAGGGGGTCATTGATTTTCCCTATATGCATATAGTAAAAACTTAAAAAATCTTCTTTTAAAGAACCCAAAGAGCTAGAGCTAAGATATTTAGCATGAAACATCTTCTAATGAGTGTCTACCAAGAAAAGCCCTGAGGTCAAAATTGGCCCTGCCCCAGGGGGTCATAGATTTTCCCTAAATGCATATAGTAAAAACTTAAAAAATCTTCTTTTAAAGAACCCAAAGAGTTAGAGCCTAGATATTTGACATGAAATATCTTCTAGTGAGTGTCTACCAAGTTTGTTCAAATAAAAGCCCTGGGGTCAAAATTGGCCCCGCCCGGGGGGACATTGATTTTCCCTATATGCATATAGTAAAAACTTAAAAAATCTTCTTTTAAAGAACCGTAAGAGCTAGAGCTTAGATATTTGACATGAAACATCTTCTAGTGAATGTCTACCAAGTTTGTTCAAATAAAAGCCCTCGGGTCAAAATTGGCCCCGTTCCAGGGGGTCATAGATTTTCCCTATATGCATATAGTAAAAACTTAAAAAAATCTTCTTTTAAAGAACCCAAAGAGCTAGAGCTAAGATATTTAGCATGAAACATCTTCTAATGAGTGTCTACCAAGTTTGTTCAAATAAAAGCCCTGGGGTCAAAATTGGCACCGCCCCAGGGGGTCAATGATTTTACCTATATGCATATAGTAAAAACTTAAAAAATCTTCTTTTAAAGAACCCAAAGAGCTAGAGCTAAGATATTTAGCATGAAACATCTTCTAATGAGTGTCTACCAAGTTTGTTCAAATAAAAGCCCTGGGGTCAAAACTGGCCCGCCCCGGGGGTCATTGATTTTCCTTATATGTGTATAGCAAAAACTTAGAAATCTTCTTTGAAAAAACCCAAATAGCTTGAGTTTAGATATTATACATGAAACATTTTTATGTAAATATCTACAAAGTTTGTTCAAATAAAAGCCCGGGGGTCAAAACTGGCCCTGCCCCAGGGGTGTCATTGTTTTTAACTATATGTGTATAGTAAAAACTTAAAAAATCTTCTTTTAAAAAACCCAATGAGCTAGAACTTAGATGTTTAGCATGAAACATCTTCTTATGGGTGTCTACCAAGTCTGTTCAAATAAAAGCCCTTGGGTAAAAATTGGCCCGGTGGGGGGGCTATATACAGGTGAGCGACCTCAGGGCCATCAAGGCCCTCTTGTTATGCTGCCCTCACCGGTACACATTTACAACTGTGTGAAAATTAAACACTGCAGGGTAAGGGTGTTGACTTCAAACCACAAGCTGCTCATTGTTGTTGGTTTGAATCCAGAAAGGGACTTTGGATTCTTTCATGTGAGGAAGCTATCCGGCTAGCTGATGGAATGTTGGTGGTTCTACTCAGATTTCTGTTCTTGTCTGAAATAATGCACAGTAGGGTGCCTGAGTGAGGTCTTCCTCCACCTGTAAAGCTGGTAAGATAAAATGTATTTTGTTGTTTTTGTGTGTTGTTTCTTAATTGATACAAGTTGTTACCATAAATTTACAAGTCGCTGCAAAACTGTATTATGCATTTATTCACATACCAAATAATAATATTTATATTTGTACAGGGGTACAGGAAGGAGTTCGGATAACTTTAGATTGTTCTAATGCAGCCTTCATCTCATATGATAAACTAGTGCTGTCCTTGAAAGGTGGTGAACTGTAAGTATTCCTAGTACAATGTTTATAAATAGATTTACTTTAAAGATAGTCTCAAGTAACAGATGGTCTTTATTTTACCATCTATCATATTCATATTTCGGAAAGAAAACAATAAACAATAAAAATGTAGAGTCAAAATAGTTTTTATCATGTAAAATGTAAGAGAGATAAGTTGTGCTGATAATGCCCATTTTAATTATATTTTTTTGTTGTAGGTATGTTCTAACATTGATGGTGGATGGCATGAGGAGTGTTAGGAGTTTTAACTTTGATAAATCAGCTGCCAGTGTTCTTACTACATGTGTAAGTTTTAACTTTAAATAAGTTTTTAATAATATATATATATATTTCTGTATCTTTAACCCTTTCACTGCCATAGGGACGGCTTATGCCTTCCCTGTTATTTTCGGAGTATTTGCCATATGGACGGTTTTAGCCGTTTCTATAATAGTAATAGTAATAATAATAAATTAATAATAATAATAATAAAAATAATAATAAATATAAAGAAAATTATACCATCGACAATAATTATTATTATACTCACAGATTTGGAAACATATATAATTATTATAATACTATAACAAATAATAATAATTATATTAATTAATTATATAATATAGTAATTTCTTAGAAAACCCTCTGGCAAATAGGTGATCAATAAAACAATAATCCTCTGGCAGCGAAAAGGTTAATATCCTTTTTCATACTGTTTGAAATTCTTAAAATAATTCAAGCAAAGTGTTAATTTAAAACTTTTTGAGTTTTTGATTAATAGATAGTGTGATATATTTGTTGTTTGTTTATTGTGTAGATGTGTTTATGTGAAGATGGTTACTTATTTCTTGGGTCAAGACTTGGTAATTCTCTCCTTCTAAAATACACAGAGAAAGCATCATCTTCATCAGATAAACCAGTAAGTTACTTCACAATTTAATAACCCATTACATTCTATTATGCTGAAAAGCACAACAGATGATATTTATAAATTCATTAAGAAATAATGTATTCAGTTATTTCTTGTAACCTGCTAGAACTGATAGTGTTTATAGTCATTGTCACCAGTACAGAGCCAGGCCATCCTGAACATCCTTGAGGTCTGACCAGGCTCTATACTGATGGTTCACTAACATTTATTTTCATTTAGATATAAAAAATATCCAAATCCAAAATCAAAAAAAAAAGCTATACCAAGTTTGTTTTAGAAATCAAGCAGGTTAAGGAAAAGAGTATTGCTGCATCGTCTATCATGCTGTCTTGCTGTCTGAGCGTAAGCTGACAAAACATTGGCATATGGGGACACCTGTTTATTATGGACACTATTCTAGATTATTTTGTTCTGTTTATTTCCAAACAAAATCAGATAATCATTTGTATCATATTTTGTTATTGAAATCTGATTCTTTGCTATATACCACCTGATGATATCTTGCTTCATTGACAAATTTAGAGATTAGTTTTTTCCTTAACTAGATTCCTCTCATTTAAATTTGTTTATCTTATAGAGTGAGCCACCTACAAAGAAAAAGAAAACTGATGGCCCCACGGATATGGGTATAACTATTTACATGTATTTGAAATGTCTTTGTATATCATTGTATTATTTAAAAGGTTTTTTTTTTCACATTTGGTATTGGCTGAGATAATAAGCAGTGATTTTTTTTTTCAATTTTCAAAACAACCTGTGGCATTCTGAAGGGTAAAATGTTAGCATGATGAATCAGAAAAGGGGAAAACCCGAAATCAAATTCCAACAACCTGAAAATAGAAATTTACCAACATATTTTATAACAATTTTCAAAATTTCAATTCAATTGAACAAGCATGGAACATTGCAGAGGCTATCTATAGGGACAGCTTTCTGTCTTTCAAAGTCAAATTAAATTTACCAACTAACTGATAGCTGATTTTAAGTCAAGGTTTCTGGTAAAGAATGTGCACAGGGGCATTTCAAAGGAAAATATAGCATACTTTAGGGCAGAAAATATACCTATTTTGCGCTGGGGAAACAGCCTTCATTCGACTGTAAAATATAGAAAAAAATCAACTGATTAGTAACTCTACTGAATAAGTAAGTTCTGTTTAGTCCTAATTGTGCTTTATGTCCATATATTTTCCCTATAAGGAATTATGCATGCTGGTTTTATTTTGTTAAAAATCAGAAACAAAACCAATTAAACTAAATATATCATTTGTATTGTCAGCATCTGATGTGTCTCTAGTGGAGAATCTAGATGAGTTAGAGGTATATGGTTCTAGTGAGAACCCATCTGGTACCACTATTACATCTTATGTGTTTGAGGTAAGCAGTTTTGTACATTTGTAATAATTGTAAAATTTATATAGGTTTAATGAGTCATATGTCCACAAGTTGAAAAGGATTATCTTGAGATGGTATAAAAATATATATCAAATGAAATTTATATAAGGTAAAATTATGCTGTTTCCATAATCTAATGGTTGATTCGCAAAGAGAGAAAAATACTTGTTTAAATAAAATGTCTGTGTTATTTATCACTCATAACAATGAAATATTATACGTAAACAGAACAAAATGTTCCAGATCAAAATACAGTGCTGCTATTTAAAGAATTAGAATTTTAACTGTTCAGAAATGTTTAAGTGCATGCACCATTTGCTCTAAATGGAATATACAAACATATCTGAATCTCTTTCATACGGTAATTTTGTATTATTCTTTTTCAAACCAAAATATTCTTTCACTACATTCAGCATATATATAGCTTTATACACTTTAACATTTTTAAATCACTGGTTATCTTGCAAAACCTCATTTCACAAATTGTCTATGAAAATCGGATTGTCAGTTGAAGTGCATGTAGCTTTAGCTGAAACTTGACTTATGTCATCTTTTCAAAAATAAAGCTTATTTTATAGTACCATAGATTTATAGTACCAAGTTATTTTTATCATATGCTAGAAAAGCATGAAAGCACCAGTTGATTATCAGCCAGATTCTTTATTTTTTTCACTGACACGTTTGCATCTACATAATTTTTTCAACAAATTCCATCGATCTAGGTTTGTGACAATATATGGAATATAGCAACCATGTGGTAACATTGTTATGGGGGAACCAGGCATTCCTATCCGAGGAGTTCAAGTAATACAGTAGATCCTGACCTAGAGCTGGTCACAACCTTCCGGTTATGGTAAAAATGGAGCTCTCTCAGTATTACAGGTAAAAAATTTTAATTACATGGCTTATTTTGCAGAATGGTTAATGTTGCTGCCTTCAAATCACTTGCCCCTCACCCTTGTTGGTTTATATCATTTCAGGGACTTTAGCTTTCAATTTGAGGTACCTATCAATCCAGCTAACTGAAGGTTGGTTGTTCTACTCAAGTTGCCTGAAGTAATGCATTAATGGTTACTTGAGGTTTTCCTCCACCAAGTAAAGCTAAAAAAAAAGAGTCACCATATGTCCTTTACAATGTAGTTCTGACTTAATTAAACCTAACAAAACTTTGACACAGTAGTCAATATTATGTTGTCATTTTCACAAATTAGCCCAGTATGATTCAAGTCTTATCGCACATGTATATAATTGTTTTATCCTGTGATATTTAAACTAAGTTGTTCTAAGCAGTGAACTGATAAGCAGTTCAATGAACTTTAAATTTGTTGATGTCTAAGTAAGATAACACAAACTAAGTTCCTTGTTTTCCCATTCAGAGAAGTATTAGACCACAAGTTGTGACAACATTTGAGTTACCCAGCTGTGTGAACATGTGGACAGTGACAGGACCAAAAACAAGTGGTGACAAAGACGATGATGAGAAAGAGATACAGGATGGTCATGCCTTCCTGATACTTAGTCGACCGGACTCTAGTATGGTAAGTTCCTGATACATGTACTAAGTCGATCGGACTCTAGTATGGTTAGTTCCTGATACTAAGTCGACCGGACTCTAGTATGGTAAGTTCCTGATACATGTACTAAGTCGATCGGACTCTAGTATGGTTAGTTCCTGATACTAAGTCGACCAGACTCTAGTATGGTAAGTTCTTGATACTAAGTCGACCGGACTCTAGTATGGTAAGTTCCTGATACATGTACTAAAGTCGATCGGACTCTAGTATGGTTAGTTCCTGATACTAAGTCAACCGGACTCTAGTATGGTAAGTTCCTGATACTAAGTCGACCAGACTCTAGTATGGTAAGTTCCTGATACTAAGTCGGCCGGACTCTAGTATGGTAAGTTCCTGATACTAAGTCGATCAGACTCTAGTATGGTTAGTTCCTGATACTAAGTCGACCGGACTCTGGCATTGTGAGTTCCTGATACTAAGTCGACCGGACTCTAGTATGGTAAGTTCCTGATACTAAGTCGACCGGACTCTAGTATGGTAAGTTCCTGATACTAAGTCAACCGGACTCTAGTATGGTAAGTTCCTGATACTAAGTCGACCAGACTCTAGTATAGCAAGATCCTGATACTAAGTCGATCGGACTCTAGTATGGTAAGTTCCTGATACTAAGTCAACCGGACTCTGGCATGGTATTTTAATAATAATAACTGGTTTTAGGGCCTTTTAAAGTAACTTTATCAGGCCTATACAACATAATTATAGATTCTTAGGCTCGGTGATCTACATTGTTGTGTTTGTTTTATACAAATTTATTTTAGTTGTGTGTTTAGTTTGTGTTGGAAGCTTGAAACACTCTTGAATCTGTTCTGGAACCAACCAGTACTATGCAATGAATAAGTTTCTTGCGCTCTAGGAAATGTCTTGCCCCTGACTTGGTCAGAACCCATGATCAAGACCTGTTTGTGTTTGTTTGTAGCTGAAAAATTATTCATCATAATAGGCTGCTCTTTTTTCCTTCTTTTGGACATGTTTTATTTAGCTGTGTTGTGGTTATATATTTTATAAGCCAATACACCCATAAACACTTTCAATATGAACTAGTTAATAACCAAGGTAATTGAGTGATAAAGTACAAGTTGTTTCCCCTATCTTCGAGTAAACTCGATATCTCTTAATCTAAAACAATACAAATTTAGCTGTTTTTAAACCGCTAGTTTGTTGTAATTCAATGTCCGATTTCAAAAATTTATTATACCAATGGAAAGCCTAGGATCTTAGCTTCGTCAACAGATATTCTTCAACACATCTTTTGACATTGAAATATTTTAAATTAACTGTTAAAACCCACCATATGTCAGACCATTTTAACATACAATTTAATACAGTGGATATGCAACCGGTTATCTTTTCTCCCCGAAAAAACTACTGATAAGAATAGCCTGTTGTCTGCTAGTTCGGAAAGTGTTTATCGGTGTATTGTGGCAAGTTCAAAGCAAACAGATGGGAATTTTTCAGTTTCAGTTGCATCTTTCTGTTACAAAATCAAAAAGTTTGTAAGATTTTATAAAAAAATCCTAGTAATAGTAAAGCAATTAATAATGCCTATTCAAATGAACTCTATAGAAATTGATTAGAGAAAGAATCAATATTTTCGTTACATGTATGTTACAGATTTTACAGACTGGTCAGGAGATTCAAGAATTAGATCACAGTGGATTTAGTACCCAGACTGCCACTATATATGCTGGTAATGTTGGGGAGGGCAGATATATTCTACAGGTGTCCTCAGGTGGCATCAGAATTACTGGATGGAGGTAAGGAGAAGTTTCTTGCTTAATTTATTGTTAAAAAAATAATGGGGTTTATCCAACTTACCCTTATATTGGTCATGGTAATATAATTTTTTTGGGGCGTCTGTGGCTTAGTGGTTTTGAACATCGTTGACTTCAAACCACTTGCCTCAACTCTCATCTGCGCCAGCATCTACAAATTCTTTCATGTTAGGAAGTTATCAATCTAGCTAAAAGAACTTGGTAGTTCTACTCAGGTGCATGGTTAGTCTGAAGTAATGAACAAAGGGGAACCTAAGGTCTTGGGTCCTAATTCACCAGTAAAGCTGGAAAAGACTCCATATGACATAAACTGTTGGTGCCAATATAAACCCAACCAAAACGCCAAAAAAAAACTTTGAAAAATTAAAAAAATTAAAAATTTGCATATACACATTTATATCATTAGTGTTCAAAAAAAAAGAAGTTTGAAAGGTAACAAAATTAAAAAAAATAATTGTCAGCTGAAAAAAGCTTAAATACATTCATGCAATAGGTGAATAATTATTGTAAAGTAGCGGCATGACTGTGTGGTTAATATGTCAGAATAGTAATCTAAGGATTACAAGATGTGTGGTTTTAAAAACCCCTGTCAGAGGCAAGCCATCAGGAAACTTTACCTTCATGGCTCAGTATCTGATAGGTTCCATGTATAGATTCGAATGTGTTAAACGGTATATATTAGGTTATAACTTCCTGCACAGTCAAACTAAAATAAATTTTTTATAAGCTGTTTTAGTGTGTTGCTAAGTTATAACATAATTAAATTATTGGTTTAATTGGTTTATACAAAACACTTCTATACAATTTTATAGTACACACAACTGCAGCATATTCCAATTGAGATGGGTACCCTATAGTACAATGTACTGTAGCTGAATCCCTATATTTTGATAATGAGTGATGAAGGGAACCATCATGATGTTAACATTTGAAACAAGAAGTGACTGGTGCCCGGCTTTTTGTTCTTACCAAGCCCTCTCATTTCTAATGTAGGTACCATATTGTTTCTATAAAAGATTCTACCTTAGTATTTGCCTCCTTTTGAGTATACATTGTAGTTTTTGTTTTTTGTTGCTTAAGTTGTTCATGGAGTTATGATACAACTTCTCATATTTGTTAAAAAGAGTAGAGAAAACTAGTATGTTGTCAGCATTGACTCTGGGTCAAGTTAATAATTATAATTGCTCTCAGTAAATATTATTATTTCATTTAAAAAAATGGTTCCTTGGAATCAAATGACCTTTTTACTTTACTCACTGCAACCAGTCAACACTGTTACCTATAAAACAACAAACAAAAACAAGAAAAAAATGGCTGAAGAAGAAAAAGATAAATAAAGCACACCAACACATTTTTCATTTGTTTCAATAAGTTTACTAATAACTATGCAAATAGAATTTTACTAGGAAATATTCATTACAATAAAACATATGTACTTATTTCAGAAACCTCGAGTGACTACTCTCTGTGCATATAAAGATGAGAGTGGAATGTTTACTACATCAGCTATTGAAGTAGAAGAAGAAACAATAACAACAGAACAGAAAATAAACATGAATACTTCACTAGAAAAAGTCTTCAGTATGGAAAACAGGTAAATACATGTATTACATGTTTTTCAGTAGACAGTTGAAATTCAGTTTTTTTATAAACAATATATGACAATTTGTATATAAGTTGTACTCAATGTAATTTTTTCCGGATCTGATCAAGTACGGTACGACCCCAAGCAGAAAATAGTTACTAACTCCAGTGTTTGAATATGTATTGTAACATCATAGTGAGTACACAAAATAAGAAACAAAATGTCATATCTTGTCTTAAAGAAGCAAAGAAATGTTGAAAATCTAAGGATTTTATTAGTACTGTTTGTTAAACCTTTAACACGGTTATTAAGAGCGCCATTTAAATGGTTAGTGTTTTTTCCTAAACGTTGACACCCTAAATAAATAAAACAGCAGGGACTTGGAGAGAAAACAGACTTATAAGCCAGGGCGCGGGCAAAGTTAAATAAATAAAACTTCTCCCTGCGTCCCTGCTAATTAGTGTATTTTGCCCTGTAAGCCCGCCAAGCGAAAAGTTGAGAATTAACAAATTAAAATGGCATGGGCACGGAGCGAACACACGTCAATTAGCCCACCATTTTATTTCTTAAATCTCGCTCAGCAGGGCGAAGTTTTATTTATTACTTTGCCCCGCACCCCACTAATTAGCTTGTTTTTCGCTCTGCGCCTCGCCATTTAACTTGTTAATTCTCTACTTTTTGCACATGGCGGGGTGCAGGTGAAAACAGGAATGGCACAAAGCAGCCATCATAAAAATGTCCTATCTTGTCATAGAGAAGTAAAAAAATGTTTAAAATTTGAATGCTGAGGACTGAAAATTTACTTCAAATAATCAATGGGTTCGAATAATTCGAAATCCAAATATAGTGGTAGACGACAACTGTTCAACTGTAACACCAAACCATAGCAAAAGTACAGTTTACAACACACTTTTGTTTCAATTAATCAGTCCGAGAAAAAATAAATAAACAACATAAGATGCATAAAAAATTAAATTTTATTGGTAAAGAAGACATAAATACTTGCATTTTGTTCCTCAATATACATGAAAAATTATCATGTCATCTTCATGCATTACTATAAAACATCTGACACGGTGCAGAATTTTAATCATAGATAAGATAGACATGTATTCACTATTAGTATATCTTGTGCTTAAAATGCACTGATTTGAAATAGAAAAAGAATTTTTTCAGTATTCATATACTTGTATACATGTGTTTGGTAGTGTTTGCTTGTTTATTTGTTTCTTTATTTAGATTGTTTACTTTCATTCTTTCATTAAAACTATTAAATTGAATACTTTTAACTGTCCAATAATTGAAAGAGAAATTACTTGCATGCAAGTAATTTTCATAATTTTCAGTAATTAAAGAAAATTTAAAAAGTATGCATAATTTTTTAGATTGTTTAAATGCACGCATGG
The DNA here is from genome assembly GCF_026571515.1 of Ruditapes philippinarum. NCBI lineage: Eukaryota > Metazoa > Mollusca > Bivalvia > Venerida > Veneridae > Ruditapes > Ruditapes philippinarum. The sequence continues at coordinate 9,147 of NW_026863662.1, read as the reverse complement.
TTGTTAGAAATTTTAACAAGTTTTTACAGTCAGCAAGTGGATCAGCGGCAATTAGTCTGGCTTCGATTGATAATAGGTGTGGAATTCTTTCATAATTGTATAAATTGGAACAAAATTTTACTTCTAAATAAAGGAGGTATTCAGATATTGCAATTGGAATAATACGTTTGTATTCATATAGCTTTATATGGAGATAAAAAGGGACTGCCTATCTTCTAAGGATAATGCCAGGTATTCAAATAAAGGGTTGTCCAATAACCAGGGTCGGACTGTACATGTAGTACTTAAAATATCTTCTTTCAAGAAACATAAAGAGCTAGAGCTTAGATATTTGGCATGAAACATCTTCCAGTGAGTGTCTACCAAGTTTGTTCAAATAAAATCCCTGGGGTCATAATTGGCCTCGCACCGGGGGTCATTATTTTTCCTTATAAAATTATGTATATAGTAAAATCTAAAAAAATATTCTTCTTAAAAAAAAATAGCTAGAGCTTAGATATTAAGCATGAATCATCTTCTAGTGAGTGTCTTTCAGGTTTGTTCCCAATAAAAGCCCTGGGGTCAAAATTGGCCCCGCCACAGGGAGTCATGGATTTTTCTCCTATGTGTATTGTTACAAGTAAAAACTAAAGAGAAGATAACGCCGCAACAAATCTACAATTTTTGATTGAGAAAAAAACATTTATTTACAATAATTAAAAAAAATATGACTCACAGTTCAAATTCAATTGTCCACAACTCAAATTTAACAATGTCCAATGTCCACAGCAGAATATCACAATATGTCTAAAAAAACACTTCCCACACAGAATAACAGAATCCAAACTAATATATAGCAGTACAATAGCACACAATCAGTATATCAACATCACACAATAGTATAAATTAGCACACACACCTCGAAGTACAAACATTCATATACATTTATATTCTATCAATGAACAATCTAGAATACTAAACAGGAGAAAGAATATTTCAGAATGAACATGAAAAGAATTTTCTTGAAAGAAGATGAATGAACATGAAAAATTATATAAACATCAAATAAACAAAATTATTAAAAATGATAGTGGCATGAGTAGGTATCAAACCGACAACATCAGGATTATCAGTCCTGATTTTCCATTTATGCATAAAGTAAAAAGAAAAAACAAAATCCTCTTTTTAAAAAAAAAATCCAAACTTACAAATTTCTGACTCAGGTAAGCGATTTAGGGCCATCATGGCCCTCTTGTTGAATGACCTATAGGTTGATAAAAACATGATTATGTCAATGTTTTGCACTTGTAAAATAAAACATAAAGTGCAACTATTACAACAAAGCTTAACAAACAAATAGAAAGTTTTTTAAAAGCTTATTCTTTGAGTGTCTTTCATAAAAACAATCAGCAAAAACCACATACAACAAGTTCCATAACCTGCACGACGAATGTAATTGCATAGGCTATTTTACATATATAACATGATTTTAAATATCAACACACATATTTAAACTAGAGAATTTAAAGTTTATTTAACATTAAAGTCATTCTGTTTGATAAAAAAAATAAAAATGAATTTCACCAAAAAAGATTTATGTCATTATGTTGGATTTTGTTTCATATCTGTCTTACTAAATGTATATTTGCTAGTATCTGAATCAATTAAATCAAAAGTATCTACACTGATAAGTATCTTTAATGGCTTACCGAACTGTTGCCTTTCAGCTTCCTCATTGTTATATATTGATAAACATTCACCTTTTTTTTTTGTAAAAAAATAACAGGGGTATAGTTTGGGTAAGGTGGGGTGAACTAATTTTAAGTAATTGGGGCTTTTCTTATTTTAAGCTTTTCCCCAAAAATTGAAACCCCACAACAAACCAAAAACCCATATTCCCCTTTTAGGGTCCCAAACTATTTTTTGGGGATTTTCCTTCTAAATTTTAGGTAAGGCCCCCACGGTTTAAAAAACCCCGGGTTTAAAAAGGATTCGTTTTGATTTTAGTCAAAAAAAGTTTTTCGAAATTTTTTCCCCGGGTTTTAAACGGGAAAAAGACCATTTTTTGGCTTACAAAATAAACCTAAACATTTCCGTTATCCCTGAAAATTTTAAACAATTTTTTAAATTTGGGTTTTTTCCCCAAAATAAAAAAAACTTTTTAAAAAGGTACAATTTTTTTTACAACCCCCCCCAACCAAACCAACCAAAAAAACCAAAAAAAGCACCCCCCAATCCCCTGCATGGTAAAGTTATTTTTCCTTTTGATCTTTCAAAAAGGGAAAAAAGGTTTCTATGCGGGAAAAATTTTGTGGGCCATTTGTGTTTCCCCCCGAAAATTAAATTATTTTTAAATAAAAAAATAAATTTTCCCATTTGGACACTTTTAATACATGGTTTTAGTATAAATACAAAGAATTTCCCTCGTTTTTAAAAGGTTTGGGTTTTGGTTCTTTTGCAATCGCGTAAACGTTTCACAAAAAAGTAAACGTGGGGCCTTAACTGTTTGGAAAAAGCTGATTTCCTTTTTCTTTATCTTTTCATCAAAAGTTTTTCAAAAATGAACCAAGGGTTTTTTTTACAAAGTACAAAAGGGAACCCATGTTTTTTTTTGACACACAAAAATTCTGGGGTATCATCTAAATCAATATTATCTTTCACCTTTTAATTATTAGTCCCCTACCGGTTTAACCGGAGGGGACTTTAGGTTTACCCTCCGTTCGTCTGTCTGTCCGTCTGTCTGTCAGTCTGTCAGTCCGTCCATCCACAAAACTGGATCCCGCGATAACTTGAAAAGTACTGAAAATATTTTTATGAAACTTGATATATGGGTAGATGGCAGTCTGGAGATTATGCACATCTTTTTCTTTTCTTCCTATGTTGAAAATTCTGGTTGCTATGGCAACAAATAGCCTGAATTTCAAGATTTCTGATTTAAATTTTTCAGCTTTTTCACTATAAGTTCTTTATTTCTTAAGGTGTTTACTTCAAACTTTAAATATAAGTTTCTGGTCATCAACCACATCATATGTGAGGTTTACAACTCTAGCACAAAAATTATCAGTATTACCTCCCTTGAACTTAGAATTTTTATGAAAAAAAAATGTTGTCTTTTTTTAAATACCTTCTTTATTTCCTAATGTATCTACTTCAAACTTCATATATATGTTTCTTATTATCACTCAACATTTTTGAGAAGGTTAAAGTTACATTTAATAAATTTCATAAAAAACTAAATAGCGACATTTCATTAATAAATTGGGTTTCATATCGACTTCAGGTCTTATTTTGGTGTCCAAATAACCAAAATGAGTTTTATTAGCATAAAAATAGGTAACCTCATTGTGGCGAAATGGGAAGTACAATTTCTGTTTTCATGAGAAACTCCGCCTTGGGATCATCCGTACATCAGTATTAAATCAACAAACATGACTATAAGTGGCAGTCCTAATGTAACGGTATATTTCCGCATTGTAACGGATGTTTTCATACAAATTTAATCTTTTTACGAGATGATTACTTTTACTGAACCCCAGGTTTACTGCACCGTGAAGTTTAAACGGTTAAAGTGTGTTTGCACAAGAAAATATCACATTTGCTGTGTTCCGGATAGCAACTATAAAACTGTGACGTAGCGCATACACGAGCTCATTATAGTCTTCATTTGCATGTTAAAATTCGTATACAAACTTTAGTGTTACCGTGGGGTTTCCCGTTTAAAATTTTAATTTATGAACAATATTTGATGAGATTTACAACAAAACTTTTAAACAGGTTAATGAAACTGTCGAATGTTTGATTTTTAGGCCGACGGAAAAATATTTTTACATATTTATTTAATGTAACTTTAAATACTCTGGCAAGACTATTTCCAGAATTATGTCCCCCTTGAACTTAGATTTTTTTCGAGAAATTGGTATTTTTCCATCCAACTTCTTCACTCCTTATAGGATTTACTTTAAAATCCCATATCGTAATAATATGACAAGGTTGTATAAACATAATTTCCTTACTAGGTATGGAAACTTAACACATTACTGTGATATAGACAAACTTAGAACTCAAAAGATTTAAGTTCATTCATGTCATTCATTCACTGGTAAAATTGAATGGCCAATGGCCCTTCAGAATGTTGCTGGGGTTCTAACCGGTAGGGGACTTATGGATTGCTAGCAATACTATGATAATTGCTTGTTTTGTATTTGTTTAAGCTTGGGAATATTTGCATCTGTGAGTACCACAGTATTGTCAGGTAGTTGACATATTCCATTTATACTGCACTTGTTACTGTCAGTTAATAATGGCATGTGATATCAACAGATTGTCTGAGTTATAGATGAAATTCAGGGCTAATTTTCTTTGTTTTTACAGAAATTTCCAAAAATGTTCTGAAAGGGATGTCTGCAGCCAATTGTTAGAAAGATCTATCACTACTTTCTTCACTTCCTCCAAGGTTGTTTTGGAGTTCTTCATTGTTATGAAGGCCTCAACTTCATTTGTGCCTGCTCTTTTAATATGGTTCAATCTTTTTTCCAATTCTGACAAAACTTTGTCTAGTTCTTTGATATCAGTCTTGACAGGATTTTGATATTTTGAATAAGCTTTTCGGATACTATATCTGGATGTATTTGCTAAATCTCTTATCCTTTGTATTAGCCTCCCTTCCTTTTTATCAATATCAGCCAAGATGTTTTCTTTTTCCTCTGTCATATCTTTTAAGTGGTAATTTCTATATGTTTTTTCCTGATTCGCAGATGTAATGAAGTTTTCCAAGGAAGATTTTAAGTTGAAGAATTCTTGACTTTCTTTAATTCCCTTTGCAACTGTTTCTATCTTGTTTATCTCCTTGCATGACCTATATAATGTAATACAGTAACATGTTGTAGTCTTATTTTTCATGAAAAAATTGAAAATGTTTCTAAAAGCAAAATATTGTGAAGTAACAAAAAGGAAGCAATTTATACATTACAAACATCACTTGCAACTCAAGTAAATTACCAAACAGGTCAAAATATTTGGAAATAGCCTTTACTGTGTTAATAACGCAGTAGAAATATGATTATAAATACTGAAAAATCAATCAGTAATCGAACATAACATATACGTTGTTACTTAATCTTGAATCTTTTTATGCCACTGCAGCATCTGCCATGTGATGGCATATAGCAATTCACCTCTGTGTGTGTGCGCGTGCACGTGCGTGTGTGTGTTTGCGTGCGTGCATGTGTGTGTAATAGATTATATAGTGAACTTAAAAACTCTTCTTGTGAAAAACAACATGTCTGATTTCAGCCAAACTTGGCAGGATTGTTCCTTGGGTGAAGGGCTTCCAAATTTGTTCAAAGAATTTGATACAATGCAAAAATCTGGTTGCCATGTCAACCGAAAGGAATTGTAAATATAAATTTATAAAAAATTCTTGTAAAGACCCACACGGCCTAGAGCTCAGATATTGTGCATAAGTCATTGTCTGGTAGACCTCTACCAAAATTGGCCCAGGCCGGGGGTCATTGATTTTCCTTATGTATATATAGTAAACACTTAAAAAATCTTCTGATGTGAAAAGAAACGACTTACATTGGAATGTCTAATACACGTTATGCAATTTTCATGTAAAATATTTAATAGCTGGGAGTAAGTCTAAAGCTCATGATTTTCAGAGACATTTGTGAAATGATTTAGCAGACATTTTCACAAAAAATCTTACGATTTGTCTTAAGTTTTTGACTTACGATAATCGTAAGTTAAATCTTAAGTCACTTTCACAAAGCCACTCGTAAGTTAAAATTTTATCTTATGATAAAAAATTCACTTAAGATAAATTTTACGATAAAAACATCCCTAGCAAGGTTTGTTTGATATTGGTGTGCATGCTCTATATTTGATTCGGGTTTTAAAATCAAGTAATAAAGAGCTTGAAATATCTATTGAACACAATAAAATTTCAATAAGAACAAAAAAATATTCAAACTGATATAATTCTATATCTTGATTGAAGATAGTTATAAATATCTAAAAGATTCAGAAAGAAGGTCTACTACGTTATTAATAAATAAAAAGATACCACTAGTACATGCTGGCAATGAAATCAAACTCACCAATTGTACAAATTATTAGTTTTCAATAATACTACTATATAGTTCATATTTAAACTATTCATAACTCTCTCCATCGTGACATCATGAAGTCATGATGTCACAAATGTTTATATTTAAGAAATAATATATCCCAAACAGTGATTTTATCGCTCAATAATAAATGTAAGACATTTGTTTATGTAAGAAGTTCTTGCCTTTTTCTCCAATCGCACTACAGCCTCTTTATTACGCTCATGTTGGGGTTCAATGTCTCAACACCTCATTATAGCAATGTTTTCATGTGTATTACTGCATTACCCCACCCACTGCCGCGGACCATCATCACAATTTTTTTTTTTTGTGCGGCCTGCTTTTGGGTTGGTTCAGGGGTTGGCAGGGGGGGGGGGGAGGTATTTTTGTTCTATGATTCACAAAGAAACTTCTGATTTATCTTAAGTTTTGATTTACGATGTCTTAAGTCATTTTCACAAAGCCACTAGTAAGTTAAATATGAAAAGATAAAAAAAACTCACTTGCGATAAATCTTACGATAAAACATCCCTAGCTGTGGTCATTTGATATTGATGTGCATGCTCTATATTTGTTTCCGGTTTTAAAATCAAGTAATGAATAGCTTGAAATATGTATGGAACACAATCAAATTACAATAAGAAGAAACAATTTTATTTAAACTGTTAAATTTTCTATCTTGATTGAAAATAATTGTATGGATCTAAGTGATTCAGAAACAAAGTCTGCTACGTTATTGCTAAGGTATAGTAAAATAAAAAGATGCCACTAGTACATGCTGACAATGATATCGAACCCACAGAATTGTAAAAAACTTATCAAGAATAACTCTATAGTGTTCACATAATTATATAAACTATTCATTACCCTCTCTACCATGATGTCATCAAGTCGTGACGTCACAAATGTTATGTTGAAAAATAATTTTAACTTAATTTGTGTTATTTCTAACATACTGTTTGCTTATTAATATGTTTTTGTCCATGTTTTGTTTGTTTTCATTCTGTTTAAATAAAAGATACATGATATTTTATTTTTAAGAGAAAAAATATCACATTTAAGAACGGGGAGCACCTATCGTAAAGTTACGATAGATTTTACACTTAAGTTTTGCTTAAGATAATTTTTGTGAAAAAGAGATTTTTCTTACGATAAAAAATTGTTGTAAGTTTTTTTGTGAACATGTCTGCTGGACTCCTGGCGGCGTTGCCGTCCGCAAACTTGTACCTGGATCATAACTTTTTTATTTATTGGTGTATTGTCTTCATACTAAAATGGCCACAACAATCCTTGGGACAAGATCTTTCAGTAGACCACACTAACCTTGACCTTTATCCATAAATGACCTTGACCTTCATATCATCTTTTAGATTTAAAATATAACTGTATAATTTTATATCATAATTTCTACAGATAAGTGCTCCGAAAAAAATTTAACAATCGAGGTTTCGAACATAACCACACCTTTAAGACGTTTGGCATTGTTTATCATTCTTTACTCGCCAAAACACTGCAACAATTATTATATGCAGGTGTCTTTAATCATTCAATGGGCGAAAATTGATTGAATCTGTTGCCATTTTTGTGTCGCCTCTACAAATGGGGATCATTGTTGGCGTCTGTGTCAGCATCAGCTTCGTCCGCGTCCCCTTCAGTTTGTCCGGAGGATAAGTCAGTCATTAGAGCATAAGTCAGTCATTATTATAAGTCGGATTGACTTCAAACTTGGTATGCATGCTTGTTATAATAACCCGAAGTGCAATGCACAAGAACCGGTACTCTGCACTTCTTAATTTTTAGACAGGGTGAGCTTTTGTGATTGCTTTTCATCAGGCATCTGTCCGTAATCTGTCTGTCGTCTGTAAACTTTTACTTTAAATGACATCTCCTCATAAACCACTAAGCCGATTTCATCCAAACTTCACAGGAATGTTCCTTTGGTGGTCACCTTTGATAATTGTTCAAAGAATTTAATTCCATGCAGAACTCAACCAAAAGAAAGAACTTTCAATATCTTCTTCTAAAAAACCCTAAGAGCTAGAGCTTAGATATTTGGCCTGAAACATCTTCTAGTGAGTGTCTACCAAGTTTGTTCAAATAAAAGCCCTGGGGTCAAAATTGGCCCCGCCCCAGGGGGTCATTGATTTTCCCTATATGCATATAGTAAAACTTTAAAAAAATCTTCTTTTAAAGAACCCAAAGAGCTAGAGCTAAGATATTTAGCATGAAACATCTTCTAATGGATGTCTACCAAGTTTAGTCAAATAAAAGCCCTGGGGTCAAAATTGGCCCCGCCCCAGGGGGTCATTGATTTTCCCTATATGCATATAGTAAAAACTTAAGAAATCTTCTTTTAAAGAACCCAAATAGCTAGAGCTAAGATATTTAGCATGAAACATCTTCTAGTGAGTGTCTACCAATTTTTTTCAAATAAAAGCCCTGGGGTCAAAATTGGCCCGTCCCGGGGTCATTCATTTTCCTTATATGTGTATAAAAAAAATCTTCTTTGAAAAAACTCAAATAGCTAGAGTTTAGATATTAAGCAAGAAGCATATTCTAGTGAGTGTCTACAAAGTTTGTTCAAATAAAAGCCCTGGGGTCAAAATTGGCCCTGCCCTTGGGGACATTGATTTTCCTTACCTGTGTATAGCAATAACTTAAAAATCCTCTTTGAAAAAACCTGAATAGCTAGAGTTTAGATATTAAGCATGAAACATTTTCTAGTAAGTGTCTACAAAGATTGTTCAAATTAAAAGCCCTTGGGTCAAAACTGGCCCTGCCCCAGGTGTGTCATTGTTTTTAACTAAATGTGTAAAGAAAAAACTTGACCAGCTAGACCTTAGATGTTTAGCATGAAACATCTTTTAATGGGTGTCTACCAAGTTTGTTCAAATAAAAGCCCTGTGGTTTAAACTGGCCCCGCTCCGGGGGCCTATATACAGTTGAGTGACTTCAGGGCCACCATGGCCCTCTTGTTGAGTTATTGCCCTTTGTTAATTTTCATACTTTATTTTTGTCCTGGCCATTTCTCCTGAAGTATAAAAGCTATGGACATAAAATT